>NC_089767.1:7645755-7678255 GCF_040412425.1 Macrobrachium rosenbergii
TCAGTACTACTAAAATATAACAAAGGTCTATTGCAGTCTTTTCACTCTCTCTCTCTCTCTCTCGTCTTCTACATTTACATATTTTCAAAGAAAACAAAAAAAAAATTAAATAAATAAATAAAAAATATCATGTAACTTATGGCTGCACCCAAACACCTCCCCCGTCACTCATAACACTACACCCTACCCCCTCCCCCCAAAGTCGTTACTTAATTTTTGAAGGCACCCCCCCCCCTCTAAAAACGATAAATATCTGCAAGAAACAGACAGACGAATTATAGCGAACTGGCAAAGACCCTCTCCGATAGGGCTAATGCTGCTTTGTGGCCCCCCCTCCCCCTCCCCATCCCCCATTCTCCTCGAGCAGCAACAGCAGCATCACTACAAAGTGAGGAAGTCTGTAGGTCATCGGAGACAGATTGCCACCAGTCAGGTTGCCAAGAATGGCAGCTCGACTGTTACCTGGCTGACAGTATTCTTTAGAGCAGGCTCTGAGTCAGCAGGTTGTTCGTGGCTACTGCAGGTTGGGGCACTGATTCAAGCAAGTGTGGAAGTGTGGGCCCAGTTCTGAACCCAAGTAGCCTTGCCTCCGAATGTTCGACTAGCACTCTGCTAGGCCCGAGTTCGAGTCCCCGGCCGGTCGCACTGAAGAATTAGAACACCATTCTGCGATAGAAATTCATTTCTCCTTCCTAATGTGAACGGATTCCCCTAATAAGCTGATCCCGTTGCTGGGTAACCAATTGGTTCTTAACCATACATCAGTCTAATCCTTCGGGCCAGCCCTCCCTCTCTAGGAGAGCTGTTAATCAGCTCCTCAGTGGTCTGGTTAAACAAAGGTATATTTAACTTGTGCCTCACTTCTTCTAACACTAACTGTCGTCGTCCGACAGGTCTCTCGAATGAAATTGCCAATTCACAAGCCCGACAACCAGGACATGAATCTGCGACATTCCAGAGGGGAAGAGGAAGGAAGGAAAGAATAAGGAAGGAAGGAAGGAAGAAGGAGGAAGGAGGGAAGAAGGAAGGAAGGAAAGAATAAGGAAGGAAGGAAGAAGGAAGGAAGCAGGAAGAAGGAAGGAAGAATAAGAGAAGGAAGAAGGAAGGAAGGAGAAGAAAGAAGGAAGGAAGGAAGAATAAGGAAGGAAGGAAGAAATGTGTGGACGGGACCTGTTTTGCACGCGTATCAACCGAGTCTGATCAAGTCGCTGACACGTCTAAAATTCGGAAGTAATAATCACGCATTACTCTGATCCCTTCTGTGAAACTATGTGAAGCCTACCAATGGCGGAGTGGAGTGACGAAGAAGTCCTTCAGTTTATAAATTATTATGAAGAGATGGCTGTACTGTGGTATGCAAACCACCTACGTCATTTTAATAAAATACGTCACAATGATACGTGGATACAGATAGCCCAGAACACCAGAAATCGGTGGAGGGAATGCAAAGAAAGATGACCTCCTTCTATTGGAACAGGGGAAGGTGAATGCAGAGAGCTTTCTAGTTGAAATATTTTTTTAGTTGAAAAATTTTTATCAAATATAGAGCATTTGAGACTTGATAAGTATTATTATTGTTGAGTAAAAAATACTAAGTCTATAAATCATTGTATTAAAAAAAACTAGAGATGTTTGATAAATTATTTGGGGAAATATACTATATACAGGTGACCCTTTGGTTTATATATATTTTATGTGTGTGGCTGGGGAGCAATGGGTCACCCAGCAGGCCATGTATCTTGATCTCTGGCGCAGCATTTGTAAACCGTTTCTGTGTATCTTCTATTTCTTGCACTTACATGTTTAGCTCTGATTTTAGTTATAACCTGATCCACATCTGCTTTACTAGCCTACTTATCTTTTATATTTGTAGTTTTATCAGTTTTAACCAATAAATAAAGAGTTTCCAACCCTTTCCTCGTACCTATGTGTGAAATAATGAAGATAAAGTACATTGAAAATGAAATGCATAATAAAGGGCTTTGAATGAACCTCATATTCATATATATTCTGAAACTATACCGCCCGTTACTTCGAGAAGTATATTTTGTTTTAGTTCATGTACGCGGCGGCAGCTACTTGTATATTGACTGGCCATCGTCGGTAGCTGAGCTGAGTGACTGCTCATGGTGGAACGCAATGCGGTACATGCTTGACGTTGATTCCCTCCTGTTTATTTGACACCATGCAACGAGTATTTACGCTGCTGTTATAAATACAGTTACACTGCTTGCCAGAAGTATGTACCAGCTTAACACTAACCAAGTCTTGTTCTGCAAATTTCAAGATAACACCTACTCACATTTTGAGCAAGTTTGAATCAGTTCACTTGGCGTAACCTGCCAGTACCTTTACCCAGTCAGCAACCCATCCCCAGTGGCAAGACAAACGTGCACTGATAACAAAGCTGCTATATTACAGGGAAACGAAGGAGAATAAATAGACTCTTAAAGACCCATCTGAAGAGAAGAAGAACGGCAGCCATGCGGCTCTTACCTTACTTCCCAGCCTTTATCGATGGTTGTCCACCAAACTCAATTACTCCGAGTGATCCTGGGCCATCCACAGTCCTTGCACTAACGGGCCGGGATTCAGGATGGGAGGCGGTGGGGCAACAAAGTGTCGCTTTTATAGCCACTTGGCGTGTTTGTGTCTCATGGTGGTGGCGTTATGCAGCGAAATACCCGAGTATTTAGTGTTTCATCATAAGTAAACACAGGATTCACATGGGCAACCCCTCCCCACGCACCTTCTTCCGATGGCTGGGTCGCAGGGCACGCGATTGTCCTGGCAACAAACATCAGTCGATGTTCAAGACACGTCCACTCGATAAGCCGGCGACACTCCCGTTTGGCAAAGAAAAAAAAAAAGAAAAAGAGAGAGAGATTCATGCGAGACCTTCAGTCAGTGAACCCATGGGATGCATCACCTAATTTGGGGTAATCAGACTTTCTTGATAAAGGAAATTGTGGAGAGTGTAGGGTACTGTGGGGTTGCCCAGCAAATGCCCTGTCTGTCTTTCCCACTGTTTCCACGCTGTGGCGACGCGGTGCCGCAGCGCCACGCAGCTCCAGTTGGGCGTCTTGTCTTCCTCCTTCTCCTTCTCCTTCTCCTTCTCTCCTTCTCTGTCGGATCAGCATTGCAATATTGTATTGGTGCAGCTACGGTGCGGGAAGTTTCATCTGGGACTGCATGCTGGATACTGTAACTAGGAAAAGTTTTTTACATAAAATCTCCATGCAGGGACACACATGAACAACAATGGTAGAGCAACTGATCAACAAAGAGGAGTTTAGATTGTAACTCCTACGAATTTACTATAGTCCAGACCACAAATGCGAATTTTGCCGCAGTTTGCGATACTGGTGCCGCTGAAATTGCAAGTAAAAAAATATACTGGGTCGTTTAGTCAACGGCGTAGCTGGCATTCCATCATTGGGGGCATATACAGTAGGCTAGTAGGTGTGGCCAAAGAAAGTGACTCAGAACTAAAATAGCAATTCTGTAATGAGGAAATAGACTCTTCTCGAATGTATATATCCATGTGAATGAGGGAAAATAATAGTATTAGTCATTGATTAACCTGTATTTGAAATGACAGAGCTCAATTTTCGATTAATTTTCGACTCTTACCATACGCAAATGTATCAAATACCGTAACGTAAATTTCCTCACAACCTTCTATTCAACACGAGCCTCATTCCTGTGATCAAGCCTTAATTTTCAACTATAGTATAGTAATAATATCCTTACATCATGTAAATAGTGCATATCTGTAGCACAAAGACTGACAGAGCCTCAAACTCTCTTCAAGAATTTCAACCTGTGCATTTATTCCCTTTATTCATCTCCTCTCCTGAAAGTAGCAAATTGCATTGCGTTGCCTATTCAAAACTGGAACTGTAATTTCAGTAACCTACTTTGAAGTTGATAGCATTAAGTTGGATCAAATATCATGAACAAACGCCATTTTGTGTTGGAAACCTAAAACATAATTCTGCTTTTGATCTGAAAAGGGTTCAAGTTTAGCTTTAAAAGAGAATTTCAACAGAGGTTGCATCTCTTACTCAGGGGATCCCACAGCCCCAATAAGCATCTGCCTTGAGTGCAAGAAAATTTTTGACAAATAAACCAAACTAGAATAAAAAAAAAAAATACGATGTAGCAGAACACACTTCAAAAGTTATACGAGCTCTCTCTCTCTCTCTCTCTCTCTCTCTCTCTCTCTCTCTCTCTCTCTTGACACATTATTCAGACGATGATTCGCTGAAACTAACTGTGCCTACTTTGAGAAGATCGGGGAGTTTTCTTTAGAATAAAAATGTTTTTTAAGATTCGGTTAGGTTCGGATGTGTTCAGGACAGTAACTATTCAAGCACTTTCCAATAGTGAGTAGGAGGGAAGCGCTGATATTCGGACAGTGGGATGAATTCGGGACAGTACAATTTCGGGAAGACGTCAGGCAAGGCCACCGAGAGAAGGGGCGTCAGGGCCCAGGGACCCTCAGCTCCGAGAAATCCGTGAAATCGCGAGACTAAGCCGCAGTGTTGCCAAAGCGCGGAGGGAGAAACGACCAGAAGTGCGCGGAGAAAAGAAGATTCGAGGGAGTCATCATTGAATGCCAGAGCTCTTCAAAGTGAGAAATTCGTCTGCTCAACGATGAAGATTTGAGTTGAGGACAACAATCAGACGAGGATATGAGTACCTAATTCCCCTCAAACTAAATAATCATGAAATATTTCCACTCTGCTTGCTTATGCTTCTTGTTGAGGATTTCTACAAGATTTTTTCATATGAATGTATACACACAAACTTATCACAGTATTATATACCCATTCACATACATGCATACATATGTAAACATATTCTATATTTAGATTTCACTGAGTGTACTTTGATGTCTGTATGTTCTTCATTCTTAAAACATTTGTTACTGCAGATAAATTTCATGTGCTATACCTGGATATTGAATAATGAATATCATTAAAATGCACAAAAAGATTTTTATAAGAAATTGTGTTCCGTTCTTAACATTCGTACGTTTATGCATTCTTTCATTGAACTACAGCAAAAAATAAATAAATAAAATACAATAAAAAAAAATGTTAGGCCACCTACAACTCCAGTTTTATGGAAAAATTTATATAACTACAACATTTGAAACATATACTTTAAGATTGTTTTAAGACAAACATTATTTTGATGTAGAGTACTGTGAATGCTTGATATGTACTGTACATATTCACATTCGTTTATGGATACATAATACTCTGTAATGGGAACAAACTGTATGAACAGGTTTATAGAATAACATGAGTAAAGAACTTTACATGCATAGCATTCATTCATTCGCTTGTTTCTCTCTCTCTCTCTCTCTCTCTCTCTCTCTCTCTCTCTCTCTCTCACACACACACACACACACACACACACACACACAATCATCATGGAGAGTTTACTAGGTTTACATAAACTAAATCTATGATTGAATGCTTGAAGTCATGGTGATGATATAAAAAGGAAGAAGTGGTGGAATGTGACAATTAATGAAGAGTAATGACGACTTCTTTAAATGGTATCGGATATGTAAATAAAATGTCTGTATAGCTAATACAGTAATTATGTAAATAAATAAAAAACTCATAAAATTGTTTTATTATTTCACTCTTCATGTAGGTAATGCTTCCTGAAATTTGAGAGATCACCTATTTAGGTCAGGTATACCTCTCACGTTTTCTTTCAAACTAATGAGGAAATACTCGGTGAGGAAACATAGCAACGCTGCTGTAGTCTTCTCCACAACGCAGGATAGGTGAGTCTGGTCGGGAAGTTTAGGTCGTTCAGTAGGCAATAACAAGGGTCGTCTGACCATGCGTAGCACAGTGGAAAAGAAAAATAGCACTGTGTGGAGTAATACTTGCAGTGTGTTTAAGAAAAAAGGAAAAAAAAAAGATAGAGTGCAGAAGAGAGAGTGGTGTAGAGAGTGGTTGCGTAGAAGAGGAGAGTTGGGAAGTCATGTGACTATATTACGTGAACTCCAAGATGGACCTGAGCGTGAATTTATCAAGTACATGAGAATGGATGCAAATAGTTTCTATACACTACTTCCAAAAGTGGAACCGTGCATAAGAAAGCAGGATAGCAATTTGAGGCAGAGTATAAGTGCAGAAGCTCGTCTGGAAGCAACGCTCAGATTTTTAGCATCTGGGTGCTCATATACATCGCTGCAATATACCACGAGGATATCAAAGCAGAGTTTGTCTCTAATTATACCGGAGACATGTGAAGCCATATATGCAGTTCTCAAAGATGATTATTTAAAGGTGAGTGTTTGTTTAAAGGTTAATAATGCTTATCCTTTCCTGCAGTAATCTTATATTTTCTATGTAATTATGAATAATGCCAAAATTGTGTATCCTGACAGACCCTTCCAAAAACCGTGTGGTAATTTATATCAACAATGAACCCAGTAATATAAATGTGAAAAACTGCTATCGTGATGTCTGACGGGCAGCCAAGTTTAGCAAGAAAAAGAACATATAAATTGGTTTTCTGGTATAAGTTTTGTTTTCCCCTTTCATTGTCGAAGATCGTTGCCTTTAGTTGCCGAAGCAGTAACTACAATCATCCAGCAGTGTCTGTGTGACTGTATTCCACTCAACTACTGGAGATGTATGGCGCATAACATCGTCTGCATCAAATCACGCATCCTTTGCCTGACCGATTGGCACTATTCACTGTGTAGAGGTGTCACTTCTGGCTAGATTGTCATGTGTATAGGACACGCAGTGAACACTGACACTGCAGAGCAGTGTCATTACAGGTGTTGCTTACTGGCGGTGTTTCACAACTCCCATCACTTGCACATATATATATGCTCTGTCAAATTTTTTCTTTTGGGAGAGAGAGGGGGGAAGAGAAAGATAAACAAAATAGAAATAGAAAAAGAAAGAGGGACCCAAGAAAAGATGACTGTTGGTTTTGAAAGTATGCAGGTAAAGGTCCTGAACTGAGTATTATGTTGCTTATCTAAGTTCCACTGACATACTGCTTCATTTCATTTGAGCACCTACAATCCCAGAGGAACGGATGCGTGTGGCACATGGTTTTCAAACAAGATGGGATTTCCCAAGCTGTTGGGGGCTATTGACGGGAAACATGTGTTGACAGGCCTCCACCTGATAGTAGTTCGTACTTCTTTAATTACATAAAGGAAGCCACAACATCGTACTCCTTGCCATATGTGATGCAAACTGTGAATTTATATATGTGAGCATATAGGCACAAATATGTGTTAAGTATCAGATGGAGGCGTGTGGGACAACGGTACTCTCACTAGTCGTATTGCAAGTCTTATTGCTGGTCTGCCAGGGGACAGAATGGTTACCGGAAGTGAGATGACATTACCATACGTTTTTGTGGCAGAAGAAGCATTTCCGTTGCGCCGACACATTATGAAACCCTTTCCACATAGTAATTCAGACTAGAAGGGAACGTATTTTCTCATATCGTCTTTCTAGGGCAAGACGTACTATAGAAAATGCATTTGGCATTTGGCAAACAGATTTCGCGTGTTTATGTCACCTGTTCCAACTACCTCCATCAAGAATTGATACCCATGAGTTTTTAGCATGCATCTGCCATAACTTCCTCAGGAGAGATATGTGAGCCACTACACCTGAAGGATGTTTAGATGTTGAGTTGTCAGTAGGACTTTGTATTCTAGGCTGGCGACAAACTTATGGATGCGGAGACTGGGTGAGCCGGAAGCGTGTCTTCCCCAAGTCTGGAAGAGTATAGGGATAGGAAAAGTGGACAATCAGCGTTCAGAGTTCACTTAGAGGCTTCAATGACGTCGACATCTCAGCATTCATTCTTACAGTGTGTACGATAATTTATCCGCTAGTAACGTATATAGTCACTAATGATAAGAATTATAATATATGCTTATACTATCGATTTTTTTCATTCAGTTATCATTAATTACTTTGCTCGTCTAAATAGCTGCCTTTCTAACAAAATTCAAGTTTAATTATTAGTGAAATCAGAAATACCTTTTATATATTCGTATGATTCATTAAACTGCCCTTCTTGGGCGATTTGATTTGTAAAATAAGAAATTCATTCATACGGCCTAGAGCTGCTTGAATTAAAGTAGTCTATCGTTCCTCTTTTAGCAATGAATGTCAGGAAAAATAGCAAATTTCTAGAAATTTAAGAATATGCGTTCAACCAGTGACAGTAGCGACATAACTGAAGTAAGGACGAATGTAACAACAAAAGAACAGGGTCAAGAATGGCTGGAGGAGTATTACAAATTTCTCTTAATGCCTTTCCTATCATATCAAGTTACAAGATGGGTCTACCATGACAAAGAGGAGAGAAGATTAGGACAGACGCGATGAGACTTTCATTCATGAAAATCTTTCTGCTATTAGAAACACTTACTCAAGATAAAAAAGATGTGTTGGTATTAGTCAACACGGTAGTACATGCCTGGATTTCGAGCTAATAAATGAAATAATGAATGTTGTAATAAGCTCTTTATTAAAGCCTATTATTAAAGTTATGTAGCCTAATAAATTAGCATGTGAGTTTTCCAGTCCCATATACAGTTAAAAAGTGACAATTTCCCTACTACTAGTACTAGTTCCCCAATATACACAGTATCATGAGCCCTAGCCAGGGCCTGCTGCAGTTGTACTGTGCGTGTTAATGATATTATAATGTTATTTACAAATCATCAGTAAGTTCTCAAGCGCCCCTTGTATGCAGTGGACTCAGTTGAATTTGATCTGCCATGGCGCTTGAAAGGTAGTAGGCTGGCTTTGCTGACTTTACCATTATTATTTTTGCCTATACAGGTAGTTGTCATCCAAGTGCATTGTAAATTCTCGGAATGTGGTGGCAGACAAGCTCAGTCAGCCAGAGTCAGGTGATGGGGACAGAATAAGCACTCTGCACTGAGAGCATTGCTGAAGGCTCTTTGACCTATAGGCTCTTCCTATCATGAACCTGTTTCATGACCTGGTGCAACAGGAAGTTACTGGTGTTCTGCTCAATTGTGCAGGACCACATGGGGTGCAATGGAGGACATGTTCCAGCACATGGACAACTTTCCTCCATGCTGTCTAATTCATCGGATGATCAACAGGGCCATGATCACCCCGAATCTGGGTTGACTTTAGTGGCTCCCAGGTGGCCACATGCCTGGTGGTATGTCTGCCTGCCAGCCCTGTTATTCCGATCAGGAGGAATTCCTAACAATCCTCTGTGCCAATGCAGATCAGAAAGAAGTAATCATCCAGAGCGTTGTGAGCTTTTTGCACTTCGCACCTGGAGACTATCCAGTGTCTCCTGCAAGCAAATGGTTTTCTCAATCTGCAGCAAAGAAGTCTGGATACCTATGAAAAGCCCTAGTGGCTGTGTACCAGGAAAAAGCCATCTTCTGTAGTTGATGTCATCGGCAGGGTATCTCTCTGGTCAGGGCTTCTCTTCAGCAGGTAGTGGACTATTTCATCATTCTTTGCGAGAGAATCTTCTCTCTGTATTAGCCATTAATGGCTACAGAGCTGCTCTTTGCCAAGTCCTTCGGTTTAAGGGGTAGATCTCTCATCCTTGTGGGAGATCTCCATGTTTCTGAGAAATTTTAAAATGTCTTGCCCACAAAGGGAACTCAGGCCCCCCCAAGTGGGATGACATTTGTCTCAAGGAGCCTAGCTCATACACCATATGAACCATTGAGAGAGCCGTCAAACAGATCTGACTCTAAAGGCTGTTTTCTTGCTCGTCCTGGCTTCGATGAAGAGAGTACGTGAGCCTCATGGCCATTCCTTCGATGTTAAGCACTTGAGGGGATGGGGATCTGTTACGCTCGAGTTTGTCCCAGAATTTGTAATGACGACTCTGAATCCAACAGTCCCTGACATGTGATTTGAGTACTTCTCGATCCCTTCCTTGAGGACTTTGTAGGTAATGATTGAGACAAGATGCTACTTTGTCCAGTTAGGGTGCTGCGGTAATACCCTAAGAGAACTAGGAAGCTCAGACCTGAGTGTTGACGCCTCTTCATTAGCATAAGCTCGACCAAGAAAAGATGGGTCAGGGCACGATCTCTTGCTGGCTCTGTCAGATGGTCAAGGGAACATACTCTTCTTCTGATGGGTAGACAGGGTGTGGTCCAGGAGACAGCTCATGAGTTAGGGCATCGTCCTGTCCCTGCATTCTGGAAGACCTGTCGGTTCGACAGATGTTACAAGCAGGGATGTGGTCACAGACCATCTTCAATTAATTTTTCCACAGATGTTAAAGTTTTATCAGTAATGTAATATTCTTATTGCTGTTTTTTTTTTTTTTACTCAGCGTAGAATGATCTACTATTCATTCTTAAAAGTACTTTTGTCAAAGATTTAATATTCCACTGCTGTTTTGGATCAGTGTAGAAATATTCTACGGTTTTTTTTTTTTTGTAAAGTACTTCTGTCAGTGATGTAACGTTCCGCTGTTGTTGTAAATCAGTATAGAAATAATCCACCATTGATTGAAACGTTATCTAAGCGACGTAATTTTCAACTGATGTTAAAATCCTGTTAAGTGATATTAGGCTCATTGTTCAATCACAGTTTCATTTAAAAAATCGTAGTTTTGTCTTGCAGCCATAAAAAGAAGACCCTGAATGTATGTAAACTTCCAAGGCATTGTATTGTAAAGAAGTTCCTGAATAAAAACTTAATGGGAGGTTTTTGCCCTATACCGTACCATGTCAATATAAACGTTGATAACTCTCTTATTTATGCATCAATTTTGATGGTTTTGGTCTCATTTTATTCAGGATTTCAAGCCGAAAAATTGTATTAAAGAACATTTATATATTTCATAATCATGTGAGGGCTAGTGCACAAGATTTCACTACTACTCACTCAATATTGGTTTCCAAAAGTTACCATAGAAAATATGCATGCAAATATAGAAACTTTCTGATACATTTTTTCAGCTTTAAATTCTGAATAAAATGGTTTTTAAATGGTGAAAATTGGTCAATAGATAAGGAGATGTAAGCATCTTACCATCAAAAATTCAAATGTTCGGGAATCGACCAAAAGCGAAATCAGCTTAATTTTTCATGAAAGATCCAAGCTGCATATGCCATCCTCATCAGGGACAATTCCTCTTTGTCTATAAGATTCAAACACACCTGTAATCATTATAGGTCTTGTTTTTTTTCAGTATAATTATCAATGACTTTTCCTATGTATCTGAGAATGCTATAATATGATTTTGAATCTATAGTGTTGTAATTGAATGTTGAAGAGAGCGATCGATCGTGTGGGCATATGCGGTCATGAAATGTGCTTTTTTTATAATTCATAGTGATAATTTTACTGTTTTAATACCAGAAATGGAAACAGCAGACCCTATAGAGGAATTTAGGGACAAAAAACGAAAATAAAAAAAAATGGCTGAAAACACCCCCTTAAGCCTCTGAAATACTGCCTTCAGAAGTCCCTGAATGCTACGTGAACTTCCCTTAATATGCATTTATAAGAAGCCCCTGAGCGGTCACTAAACTTCCCATATTGTACATTTTGAAAAATGTTGCTGAACTTGCATTAAACTTCTCCTGTACTGTAATTGTCTTTGTGGTTCACTGTTAAAGAGGCTCACTACTATTGCTGAACTTATTGCTTCGGCAAAAACAACAGTGTTAAATTATACAGGTCTCAGTCAGTTTATATTTGTATTGTTCAGCAGTTATTTCTGTGTATTTTTAAGATGTTTGTATGTAATTGTGTAGGTTAAAGATTGTGCCTGATAGCATATAATTTTTGCATGTCTGATATACATAAAATCTTCGGACACAATCAAAGGGAGACTTGAAACAGATTTCTGAAAGCTTGTCTACATGGCTGTTCGATTTACCATTGCATTTAAATATTGCAGTCGAGATTTATGACTTGAAAGGGCAGTCCGTCATTTAGATTTCTTTCCTGGGATAAAAGGTAATATAAAGTTTTCTTGTATTAACTTTTAATGTTATTATAGTCTTCAATGATATTTTAATTTTGATCCTAAGGTAAACCCATCAAAATCGTATGCCACTGAGAAGAGAGAGAGAGAGAGAGAGAGAGAGAGAGAGACAGACAGACAGACAGACAGACAGACAGACAGACAGACAGACAGAGACAGAGACAGAGAGAGAGACGCTGTTATGTTGTTTAGAATTTTCATCCTTTTTTAAACTGTCACTTTGTCTGATACGAAGCTAGTTTATTCAGTCTGTGTTAAAGTAACGTTCTAAATTCCAGTTTCATTGTGAATGAACCTGTGTTTGATTTTGTGTTAAACGTAAAATCCTGAGTGATTTTCAGAAAGGAGTAAGTTTCACTAGCCTTCATCCCCATTGTTGACATATATTTGAGCATTATTTTGTTCATTTTCACTTTCGTTATTTTTTGTCTTTTTCTTTTTTGTTGTGTTGCTATTATTGTCAAGAATATTAAAGAATATTATCTTGTGTTAAATTATAAGAATGAAAATATTTAGGTGTGATATACAGTGATATTATACTAGTCCTTGGTGGATCCTGAAGTAGCAGTTCATAGCTTCAGACTGATGTTCCTGATTCTTGAAAGTAATGAATGTTTAGAAATAAAGTATCAAATTCTTATTGGGTTTCTCAATGTCTTAAATGTCATAACCGGAGTCTAAGGGGCTTAGAAACTCCATCTCCACAGACATCCAAGAAAGGATTTTGGCTGAAAGACAATACGGAGTTTTGGAGAATTAAGGAGCCTTTAGTAATATTACAGAAATGACTGTGTAAGTTGATTAATACTAACTGGCGGAATGCAGACTTCAGCATTTTTAAGCTGAACCCTGGTTGCAGAAAGAGGTAGAAATCAATTTCCTTAATCCCCACACACTTACAGTAGAAAGCGTTTCCAACTGCTAAATTGAAAATCTTCCTGATGTGTAACTGCACCACCACATAACAATGAATACACACACACACACACACACACACACACATATATATATATATGTGTATATGTATATATATATATATATATATATATATATATATATATATATATGTATATATATATATATATATATATATATATATATATATATATATATATATATATATATATATATATATATATATATATATATATATATGTGTGTGTGTGTGTGTGTGTGGACATCTTTCAAATGAGATACATGCCAGGCGCCATACTGGGCCATAGGTATTTTTAATTTAATTATTATATTTTAAAAATGGCACTTGGCATGTTTCTCGACTGAAAAGCTTATATATAAGATATAAGATCCCTTTTCTTGTATATTAAATCTTCATAATACATACATATATATATATATATATATATATATATATATATATATATATATATATATATATATATATATATATATATATATATATATATATATATATATATATATATATATATATGTGTGTGTGTGTGTGTGTGTGTGTGTGTACACACACACACATATATATATATATATATATATATATATATATATATATATATATATATATATATATATATATATATATATATATATATATATATATATATATATATGTATGATAATTATCACTTTTGTACGTGATTCATTTATCACACATTACCACAGGTGAAAAATAAGAAGCGGGGTGTAGGTCCTGACCGGCTTCAACTTTATTTCCAAGCCATTGACAAAGGACTGATACAGAGTATGAGAAGTCACAAATATATATACTACAAGAACAGTACTGATGAACATACACAACCGTTAGAGACTACATATCCGCCCCCCCTCCCTTCTGACCGGTGTCGAGGTAGGAGTGTCCTTCAAAACTCATTTGGCTAAAAATCACAATATACTCTCAGGGGACAATGCTGATAAACAAACCATACGCGACCTCAGATCCACACCTGACAGGTGTCAGGGAGGCCGAGTTTGGAAACTGTGTTTACAAATATGATAATCCTATTTTCATGCATCTCTACTGCCTACCTTAAAATTTAAACAATTTACAAATTTCTTTTGATATTAAAGGATCAAGTTTGTACATCCCTTGACTGATATTCATATTATGGCTGTAACTTTCTTTTATAAAGCTAGATTCAATGATATTCCTTTCCAGTGCATTATTAGAATATACAATCCTTTTTGCCCCTTCCCAGTTGATAGCATGATTGTTCTCACTAACATGTACAAGTACACCACTGTTCCCCTGTGCATATCTCACACATTTCTTATGCTGTTCAATTCTTTTTCCAGTGCTTTCCCGGTTTGGCAAATATAAAAGTTGTCATAAGACTTGCACGGAATTTTATATACACACCCTTTAGTATTGTCAGGGAGTTCTTGATAAGTACATTTTTCATTGTTTTATTGTTCTTAAATGCGACATTAACACCAAAATTCTTAAGAAGATGAGGGATATCTTTCATATTATTATTATAAATCAGAACAAGCAAATTTTTTGTGTCGTAAGGTCCTTTTTGGTTCTGGTACATAGTCATTTTTGCCGCTTCAAATACACTGTTTAATACACTACTGGGATATTTCAATTTCTTGTCTGCATTCCTAATCTTATCTATTTCATCATCAATATATTCAGGGCTACATACCCGTAATGCTCTTAAAAACATAGATGAAAACACTGACTTTTTAACCTTATTGCTTTGTCCAGAATAGAATGCACATAGGAAGAAATATTAGTGGGTTTCTATACACACTATATTTAAACCCACTACTATTTCTTCGTATGAGGACATCCAGAAACGGTAGCACCCATCATTTTCATTTCCATCGTGAATTTAATTGATGGTACTAATTGATTTAACTTGCCAAAAAGTTATTTACATCTTGGTTCCCTGACCATACACAAATTATGTCGTCAACATACCTAAACCATGTTACATTACGTGGGATTATGTTGTTTAATATTTTCTTTTCAAAAAATTACATATATAAGTTACTTAACACTGGGGATAGAGGGTTTCCCATTGCCATACCAAAATTTTGTGAGTAAAATTTACCATTAAATTCAAATTTACAATCTTTCACACATAATTTAATCAGTTCAATTAAAGTACTTTTGGAAAATGGGATGTCCAGCTGTGTGTTCTCTAACAATTCAGATAAAAACACCATCAGATCATCAATTGGCACCTTTGTGAACAGTGATACATCAAAACTTACAAGCCTGGATTCACTACTAATCTGTATACTATTTAGTTTATTTATCAGGTCCACATTATTCGTGACATTAGCATTTGATATGGTACCTACTAATGGGTTGAGAATATCCACTAAGTACTTCGCTAGCTTGTATGATGCGGAACCAACTGAACTGATAATTGGCCTGGCAGGAAAGTTTGTTTTGTGAGTTTTTATTGTACCATACATGTATGGCAGCGATGGAGAGGTCACACACAACTTCTTTATAAGGCTTTCGTTACCTTCTAACAGGTTTTTCACTTTCTTATTAAAACCATTGTTCACATTGTCTAACGGGTTTTTATTTAATTCTTTATATGTGCTATCACCACCCAAAAGATTTTCCATTTTTTCTATATATTCACTTTTTATTTAAAATTGCAAGAGTGCCTGATTTATGGAAGTTTGAAAAAATCAGACACCACAAAGTCCCCAAAAGATTTATGGTTGCTATCAATGAACGAAAAAAAGATAAAAATATACACATGACAAAAGCAGAATATATATATATATATATATATATATATATATATATATATATATATATATATATATATATATATATATATATATATATATATATATATATATATATATATATATATATATATATATATATATATATATATATATATATATATATTGCCAAGACCCATATTTGTATTTACTGATATGATATGCATTCATCATATAAGTTTAAGAATCCTTTTTTATGTACGCTACCACCCTTCCTTTCCTTCTCTCGACACTCTTTGCTTCTTCTCGTTTTCTGTTTACTTCCTTGGCTCCGTGACTGGTCTTCTTCGCTTTCAGACTGCGGGACTTTTAACTTCTCTCGAACTCCTCCTTGGTGGTACCTTTATTTTGTTCTACATACGTAAAGAGTGTTTGTGAAGTATTTGCAATTGTGATGTATTCGTAAGTTAAGGATTCTATTTTATTTATGTAAGAGTTGTGCTGTGTTTGAATAGTGGGAACAGATGTTATTTGTGTAATTATAAGTCCTGATTATTTCCTTATATTTCATTTACGTTCCTTAGTGTTCTGGTTTAATATTTCCAAGTGTCTGTGTGTGTTTGTATAATGACTCCTCACCTACTCCTAGACTATAACTCATAGGAGATCGTTACATTTTGGGGCCTGACCGGGATAACGAGTTGCTATTTTCTGTAATTATTCATTTGTACTCGGAAAGTGTTTATCATGTTAACTTCACACACACGTCTGTATGTAGAATAAACTTGCTTTTTCGGTATTCAAATATCAGGATAAGGTTTTTCGTAATTAGTATTGATCATTCTTAGTTAACAAAATTTATTTACCATTGTTAACCACTGCCATAGTTTTCGGTTGAAGCGTGAGGGTTGCTTCCCTTGAGTGTTAGTCTGATTGCCAGTCTCTCCGGTAGAATAAGTTCTCCGTCATTTATGCCGTGTTGGCGTCCTAGCAATAATTTGCTCCACGATAGTACTGACGAGTTTAGAGTTATAAGGGCACTTCGTGTAGTTCCTTGCTCCGTGTTTGATTGTTATAAGGGAAACTGTCAAGCTATCTTTGTTGTGGCGACCTAAACCAAGTCACTGTTGTTAAAGTAATTGTTATGTCTTGACTAGCGGTTTGATCCCGTACAAACAATTGGTCTTCGCAAGACAATGCTTTCGAAGCGTCTGAAGGTAGTTCTTACGAGCGATTTCGTCTTTAATGCTTCATTCATACTCATGCTTGCATATGCATATCTTTAATAAACGTACGTATCTTAAGTATAATTTTTGTCCGAAGAATAGTTCTTCATTTTCGATGTTGCCTATTAGTCTTAGCGATTTTCAGTGCCATTACCAATGTTTTTACTGATTCGATTTCGACGACGAGCTCTGTTCAGTTTTCTTGACTATTCATAAAAAATGCTTGTGGTATAAACGGGCAGTAGTTCATACGTTTGCATTTTGATAAATTACTCCTGAAGTCCTGATATTTTGTACCGGTAGAGTAATAATCTCCAAAATGCCTTTTGATGTATCTGGATTTATAGCAGACCCTGCTGGTAAACTTTTTCTGCTTTCTCAAGCGAAGAAGGTGGACTTGCTGTCTCTTGCTAGTCAGCTTCATATTGAAGTGAGCCACACAGCGCTCAAAGGTCAAATTCTAGACTCCATTCTGGACTACTATATAGATGAGGATGTTTTTATTGAAGAACAGGTAGCTAATTTGAGGTCAAAGCAAAGTAAAGTAGATAAAGAACTAGAGCTAGCTAGAATATAGTTAAGACTAAGAGAAGTTAGCAAAGAACAAGAAGATTATCTTTCACGAAAGAGGTTAGAGGAAAAACAGAAGCTTTTTGGACTTGGAATTAGAATATAAGGTTAGAGAGGCTGAGTTAAATAAGAAGTTAGAGGAGGAAAAGGCTAAAATAGCTGTAGAAAAGCATCGTCAGGAGTTGGGTATTTCTAGTTCTCAGCCCATTCAGTTTGACTTGTCCAGAGCAAGAAAGCTTGTACCCTTTTTTGATGAGAAAGACGTTGAAAGTTTTTCATTGCTTTTGAAGATATTGCTGCTAATCTAGAATGGCCTGCGGATCAGTGGTTATGGTTAATTAAACCTGAGTTACGTGGTAAAGCAATTCAAGTTGTATCTAATTTAATAGGTGAAAGTTACAATGTTATAAAGCAGAACATTCTCGATGCTTATGCTATCACCAGCGAGGGTTATAGACAATTGTTTCGGAACGCTACTAAGACTGCTTCTCAAACATTTACAGAATTTGCTAGTCAGAAGCTTAGATTATTCAAGAAATGGCTTGCAAGTGAACATGTCACTACTTTCAAGGAATTAGTTAACCTAGTAGTCTTGGAAGAATTCCATCGGAGATTACCGCCACCGATTTCGATGTATATAGCTGAGAGAGAGGTCAAAGATCTAATGAAAGCTGGAAATCTTGCTGATAACGATAATTTAATTCATAAGAATAGGCCTAAAATTCCTGATAAGTCTAAAGATACTGATGGTGCAACTGGTATTAACTCTTGTGCTTATTGTAAGCAGCCTGGCCACACCATAAAGAATTGTACTAAACCAGGGTGCAAAGTAGCTAATCAGTCTAATAAAATATCATCACAGCCAACGGTTAAGAAAACTGGGTTGCATTGTGCTGTTGATCAGCTGGATTATTTCAAAGAATTTATCTGCCATGGTCTTCTCAATTCAAAGGAAGTATCTATCCTAAGAGATACAGGAGCTGCTCAGTCCATAATACATAAGAATCTTGTTCCTGATCTTAAATTCACTGATGAACATGTAGTTGTTTCAGACTTTTCAAGTAGTAAAGTATTGCCTCTTGCTGAAGTAAATCTTGATTGCCCTTACGTTAATGAAACTGTTAAAGTTGCTGTCACTGATAATGAATTTCCTGTTGATGTAGATCTTGTCCTTGGTAATGATTTAGCAGGCAGTAAAATAATGTGTAATTTGATCATTTGTAACCCTGAAAGTAAATGTAATAAACTAGACGCACAAAGTCCTGATCATGCTGATTCAATCTGTGTAGTAACTCGATCAAAGAAATCTACTGATGAGCATCCTAAGAATGTACTATCGCCAGCATGAGTTCGTAACCACCCAATTCTTGGCTCGGGCAAATTTTTTCTGGTAACATTGGAACTCCTCAACCCCTATCGCTTACCTTGCGTCTCCCACTTCACTTTCCTCCCTATTCCTTAGTTATTTACGGTCTCTAGACCTTGATAAAGCATTTTGTGAATACTGTAGTTTATCAATCAATTTAATGAAACTGTATTTACATTGAATTTATATACTTATTTTGCTAATGCAAATGAAGTTTCTTGTTATCCCTTTCCTCCTCCTCCCCATTTCTCTATCGCTTCTTCAGCCACGCCTACTCCCTCGCTCCCCGTTCAGGTCTCCCTCCCCGTTCCCCCTTTCATATTTCCTCCCTCCTCCCTCCTCCAGGAAACGAAGTTGACAACAATTCTTTCACCTTTTCATTATCATTCTTTACCTAGCCACTGCTTCTACCTTGTTGTTCTGTTTAGCCATGGAGACTTTCGGTACCAAGATCTCATTAAGAGGACGGATAGTTGGCATGCGAGAGCAAGGTGCATCAATATCGAGCATTGCAAGAGACCTTGGATTGACGAGGAATAGATGGTGTAATAGATGGGAGGAAGAAGGAGATCTACGCGATCATTCTAGATGTGGAGGACCTAGGAAAACTTCTGCTGCAGATTATCAGAGGATCATAGATGAAGCAACAAGAAATCCTCTCACAAATGCAGTTGCAATTCGTTATGCCTTGCACCTTGGTGTATCCAGTTATACAGTGCGAAGGCGTCTCCGCGAGTCTGGTGTTCATCACCGAAGGCCAGCACTGAAAGGGAAACTCGAGGAACGACACCGTCTTGCTCGCCTGGAATTTGCTCAGCGCTATGCGCAAGAAGGTTTACAGTTTTGGGCCAGAGTGATCTTTTCTGATGAAAAGACATTCGTGTCTAACACCCACAGCCGGTTGCACTGCTGGAGGCCTAATAACACTAGATATAACAGAGAGAATATCTGTGAAGAAGCCAGGAGTGGACACGTAACTTGCAACATGTGGGGATGGGTTCACATGTTCGGTATAGGAAAACTGGCAGAGATAGAAGGTCGCTTTACAGCAGAGAAATATATTGAAATTTTGGACGTAGTAATGCTGCCCACTGTCCGTGCCATGGCTATACCTGAAGGACAGATGATATTTATGCATGTGAGTATCCTTCAGATCGTTATATAAAAATAATTTACCTGATTAACAGCAACAGTGATGTTACTATTACTACTACTACTACCACAACTAATACTACTATTACCAATTATTATTATTATTGTAATTATCATTATTATTTTTATTATTCATTATTATTATTATTGCTGTTATTAATTATCATTATTATCATTATTATTATCATTTACTATTAGTATTATCATTAATAACTATAATAACTATAATATAATAATATAATAATAACTATAACAACTATAACAATAATAAATCATCATCATCATCATCATCATCACCACCGCCATCATCATGCACCTAATATATGTTAGAGGGTAATCTTTTGACGTTATATATCAGGACAACTGCCCAGTTCACACAGCCAGAGTTGTCAGGGAGTGGTTTGAAGACCATCCAACGATTGAAGTCTTGAATTGGCCAGCTCACAGTCCTGATCTCAACCCCATCGAGAACTGCTGGGAGCTATTGTCAACTCGTGGGAGCAAGGTCAGAGAGGACATCTCGGCAGCTTTACAACATACCATGACTGAGTGGGAACTACTTAGAAGGAATACCGATCTCATATACAAACTTGTTGCATCTGTTCCTGACCGGCTGCAGGAGGTGATAACGAAGAATGGGGTTGGACTCATTATTAATTTGTAAAATTTTATTAAGTCGGTGATATATTATTATTATTATTATTATTATTATTATTATTATTACATTTTTTATAATATCTTGGGTTTCTCTAACCTAGTCCATTTGTCTTTGATCAAATGCAACAGAACTTTGTTGTATGTGTGTGTTTGCGTGTCGGAGAGAGAGAATTGAAATAAATTCTTGCTTCATCAGAGTAAATGATTCCTGCAAATAACTGTAATGTCAATCATACATTATCCTATTTGCCTTATCAGAACATGTTTATATACATGTATATGCATATAGGGAAACATTGTCTAATATAAATACATCAAGCAGCAAGGATTCATATTCAATGTTGAATCTGTGTGTTGAAACCTCAGGTTTTATATTCAATGTTATACCATTTTCCATCATCAGGTGCAATTATTACTTGACGTGATAAGCAAACTTGATAGGACAGAACAGATGGGAACCTTGCAGCATAAACCCTTTTACTATGCAATGCAAGAATGAAATATGATGGGCAACTTAATGGAGTTTACTTAACTGAAAACAATCCATGTTTATGAAAGTCTCATTACCGATGTAGTAAATGGTTTGGTGCTTACCCACGTTAGATTAGCATCCCCTGTTTTATATCAGACAATGTCTAAAATGAGAACAGTTATACCTGTGCAGTTATGATGATTTTACTTTGCCAAAAAAGTAATAAACATATATAAGAATATCTTCGGTTATGGTAAAAAGTGGTAATGCTTTAATTACGGAATGGTTGATTACCAATAGTTGAAATTACTCTAATCTTGGCTAAAGTTTTCTAATATGACCAATGCTCATATTTTTTTTTATCAGAATGGGAATTATCAGTATATTGACAAAAATTAAACACCCACAGACAAAATGGGTGGGTGGGGGTAGAGGGTTTGGATCTGTAATTTTCTGCTTTCTTCCATCACCATTTGCTCTGGGCGAGGGAGAAGGAGGGGAGTGGGAAAGGAGACCTGAACAGGGGAGCAAGGAGTAGGCGTGGCTGAAGAAGCGATAGAGAAATGGGAGGAGGAAGAAAGGGACAACAAGAAACTTCATTAGCATGAGCAAAATAAATATATAAATTCAATGTAAATAGTTTCATTAAATTGATGGATAAACTACAGTATTCACAAAATGCTTTATTAAGGTATAGAGACCGTAAATAACTAATGATAGGGAGGAAAGTGAAGTGGGAGACGACTATCGCCAGCAAGAATTCGTAACCACCCAAGTTTTGGCTCGGGCAAATTATTTCTGGTAACATTGGAACTCCTCCTCAACCCCTATCGCTTACCTTGCGTCTCCCACTTCACTTTCCTCCCTATCATTAGTTATTTACGGTCTCTATACCTTGATAAAGCATTATGTGAATACTGTAGTTTATCCATCAATTTAATGAAACTCTATTTACATTGAATTTATATATTTATTTTGCTCATGCTAATGAAGTTTCTTGTTGTCCCTTTCTTCCTCCTCCCCATTTCTCTATCGCTTCTTCAGCCACGCCTACTCCATTGCTCCCCCGTTTAGGTCTCCTTCCCCGCTCCCCCTCCTTCCCTCCCTCGCCCAGAGCAAATGGTGATGGAAGAAAGCAGAAAATTACAGATCCAAACCCTCTACCCCCACCCACCCATTTTGTCTGTGGGTGTTTAATTTTTGTCAATATACTGATAATTCCCATTCTGATAAAAAAATATGAGCATTGGTCATATTAGAAAACTTTAGCCAAGATTAGAGTAATTTCAACTATTGGTAATCAACCATTCCGTAATTAAAGCTTATTACCACTTTTTACCATAACCGAAGATATTCTTATATATGTTTATTACTTTTTTGGCAAAGTAAAATCATCATAACTGCACAGGTATAACTGTTCTCATTTTAGACATTGTCTGATATAAAACAGGGGATGCTAATCTAACGTGGGTAAGCACCAAACCATTTACTACATCGGTAATGAGACTTTCATAAACATGGATTGTTTTCAGTTAAGTAAACTCCATTAAGTTGCCCATCATATTTCATTCTTGCATTGCATAGTAAAAGGGGTTTATGCTGCAAGGTTCCCATCTGTTCTGTCCCTATCAAGTTTGCTTATCACGTCAAGTAATAATTGCACCCGATGATGGAAAATGGTATAACATTGAATATAAAACCTGAGGTTTCAACACACAGATTCAACATTGAATATGAATCCTTGCTGCTTGATGTATTTATATTAGACAATGTTTCCTATATACATATACATGTATATAAACATGTTCTGATAAGGCAAATAGGATAATGTATGATTGACATTACAGTTATTTGCAGGAATCATTTACTCTGATGAAGCAAGAATTTATTTCAATTCTCTCTCTCCGACACGCAAACACACACATACAACAAAGTTCTGTTGCAGTTGATCAAAGACAAATGGACTAGGTTAGAGAAACCCAAGATATTATAAAAAATGTAATAATAATAATAATAATAATAATAATAATAATAATAATAATAATATATATTACCGACTTAATAAAATTTTACAAATTAATAATGAGTCCAAACCCCATTCTTCGTTATCACCTCCTGCAGCCGGTCAGGAACAGATGCAACAAGTTTGTATATGAGATCGGTATTCCTTCTAAGTAGTTCCCACTCAGTCATGGTATGTTGTAAAAGCTGCCGAGTTGTCCTCTCCTGACCTTGCTCCCACGAGTTGACAATAGCTCCCCAGCGGTTCTCGATGGGGTTGAGATCAGGACTGTGAGCTGGCCAATTCAAGACTTCAACCGTTGGATGGTCTTCAAACCACTCCCTGACAACTCTGGCTGTGTGAACTGGGCAGTTGTCCTGATATATAACGTCAAAAGATTACCCTCTAACATATATTAGGTGCATGATGATGGCGGTGGTGATGATGATGATGATGATGATGATGATGATTTATTGTTATAGTTGTTATAGTTGTTATAGTTATTATTATATTATTATATTATAGTTATTATAGTTATTAATGATAATACTAATAGTAAATGATAATAATAATGATAATAATGATAATTAATAAACAGCAATAATAATAATAATGAATAATAAATATAATAATGATAATTACAATAATAATAATAATTGGTAATAGTAGTATTAGTTGTGGTAGTAGTAGTAGTAATAGTAACATCACTGTTGCTGTTAATCAGGTAAATTATTTTTATATAACGATCTGAAGGATACTCACATGCATAAATATCATCTGTCCTTCAGGTATAGCCATGGCACGGACAGTGGGCAGCATTACTACGTCCAAAATTTCAATATATTTCTGCTGTAAAGCGACCTTCTATCTCTGCCAGTTTTCCTATACCGAACATGTGAACCCATCCCCACATGTTGCAAGACCGTGCGGTCCACTCCTGGCTTCTTCGCAGATATTCTCTCTGTTATATCTAGTGTTATTAGGCCTCCAGCACGTGCAACCGGCTGTGGGTGTTAGACACGAATGTCTTTTCATCAGAAAAGATCACTCTGGCCCAAAACTGTAAACCTTCTTGCGCATAGCGCTGAGCAAATTCCAGGCGAGCAAGACGGTGTCGTTCCTCGAGTTTCCCTTTCAGTGCTGGCCTTCGGTGATGAACACCAGACTCGTGGATACACCAAGGTGCAAGGCATAACGAATTGCAACTGCATTTGTGAGAGGATTTCTTGTTGCTTCATCTATGATCCTCTGATCATCTGCAGCAGAAGTTTTCCTAGGTCCTCCACATCTAGAATGATCACAGAGATCTCCTTCTTCCTCCCACCTATTACACCACTTCCTTACAGTATTCCTCGTCAATCCAAGGTCTCTTGCAATGCTCGATATTGATGCACCTTGCTCGCATGCCAACTATCCGTCCTCTTAATGAGATCTTGGTACCGAAAGTCTCCATGGCTAAACAGAACAACAAGGTAGAAGCAGTGGCTAGGTAAAGAATGATAATGAAAAGGTGAAAGAATTGTTGTCAACTTCGTTTCCTGGAGGGAGGGAGGAGGGAGATATGAAAGGGGGAACGGGGAGGAGAACTGAACGGGGGAGTGAGGGAGTAGGCGTGGCTGAAGAAGCGATAGAGAAATGGGGAGGAGGAGGAAAGGGACAACAAGAAACTTCATTTGCATTAGCAAAATAATTATATAAATTCAATGTAAATACAGTTTCATTAAATTGATTGATAAACTACAGTATTCACAAAATGTTTTATCAAGGTCTAGAGACCATAAATAACTAAGGAATAGGGAGGAAAGTGAAGTGGGAGACGCAAGGTAAGTTGATAGTGGTTGAGGAGGAGTTCCAATGTTACCAGAAAAATTTGCCCGAGCCAAGACTTGGGTGGTTACGAACTTATGCTGGCGATAGTACCTAATGTTTCTGTTAACCATTCGAATTTACCAGATCTGCTAAACCTTTCTAAAGATAATTTTGTTAAATTGCAGTAGGAAGATGGTAGTTTGAGTAGTTTATTTGAGAAGGCTGTGCAGAAATCAGATATTGACAAAGTTCCTTGTTACTATATTGAGAATGGAATTCTGATGCGCTTGTTTCGTCCTTCTAAATTGTCAGCGAAAGAATCATGGGCAGACTGTGAGCAGGTTATAGTTCCATCTTCACTCAGAAGTAAGATTCTTGAAATTGCTCACTGTGCTGATTCTCATTTAGGGGTAAGTAAAACATACAAGAGATTATCTTGTAATTTCTATTGGCCAAGAATGAAAAATGTTGTAAAAAGCTTTGTACAGTGTTGTCATATGTGCCAAATAGCTGGAAAGCCCAAAGAGGTGATACCACCTGCACCATTAAAAACTATTGCTATTCCACATGAACCATTCAGTAAGGTTGTAATAGACTGTGTGGGACCTTTGCCCAAAACCCGTAAAGGTAATCAGTATTTGTTGACTGTAATGTGTCCAACCACAAGATTTCCAATTGCCATTCCTTTACCTAATATATCTGCCAAAAAGATCATAGAAAGTCATATTAAAATATTTACTGTTTTAGGTTTTCCTAAAGAATTACAGTGTGATAGAGGAACAAATTTCAAAAGTGATGTTTTCCAATCTGTCTTGAAAGAACTAAATATTAAGCAGTCATTTTCTTCAGCTTATCATCCACAGTCTCAGGGTGTGTTGGAAAGGGCACACCAAATGATGAAAAGTCTTCTTGGAAAATATGCCTTGGAGTCTGCCAAGGATTGGGATGAAAATCTGGATCTCTTGATGTTTGTGATACGCAGTGTCCCAAATGAGTCAATTGAGTTTCTCCCTTTGAAATGCTTTTCGGTAGAAAGGCTAGAGATGTGCTAAGAGTTGTTAAAGAAAATTTAATTGGTGAGGTTGAAGTAGTCACTCCTGTTACAGTTACCAAGTACTTGCAAAACATGAAAGACAAATTTGACAAAATTCATAAATTTGCCTATGATAATCTGAAAGTCTCACAAGAGAAAATGGAAGTAAATTATAACAAAAAAGCTAAAGTGCAAAAGTTCACAGTTGGTGACAATGTTTTAGTATACTTTCCAATTCCAGGATCTCCACTAAAACATAAGTTCTCAGGACCATATAAGGTAACAAAAGTTATCAATAAACTTAATTATGTTGTCTCTACCCCTGACAGGAAGAAGTCTACCCAGCTAGTTCATGTCAACCTAATTAAACCTTACCATAAGATTTCCCCAGTGTTAGTTAATGACAGTGTGCATCCCTGTGAAGTAAGTGTGCAACCTTGTGGTGGCAGTACCAAAGACTACGATGAGACGGATATGCACTTAGACCTGAATACTTCATGGACAGATTGTTCCAACTCTGACATTCTTGCATCCTTAGATAAGTATTTTGAACTTAACTAGTGGGCAGAGAACACAATTAGAGTGTTACTCAAATATGAAAGTGTATGTTCAGATACTCCTGGTAATTGTGATATTATTTTGCATGACATAATGCTTTTCCCTAATACAAGTCCTATTCGTCAGCCATATTACCGTATTGTAGGTGAAAAACTGCAGCTGATGAAAAGAGAGGTTGAATATTTATTAAATAATGGATTAGCTTCCCCTAGTTGCTCGCCTTGGGCTTCGCCTTGCATATTAGTTGCCAAACCCAATGGGAAAGTGAGGATGTGCACAGATTATAGAAGAGTGAATAGTGTTACACAGAAGGACTCTTACCCCCTTCCTAGAATACTGGATATCTTGGACAATATAGGTAACTGCAAATATTTAACTCAAATAGACCTCTTAAAGGGCTATTATCAAATACAGTTAACTGAAAATGCTAGTGAGATCAGTGCATTCATTACTCCTTTTGGCTTGTTTCAGTACAACGTTCTTCCATTTGGCATGTGTAATGCCCCCTGCGACCTTCCAGCGTGTGATGAATGAGTTGATCAGAGATCTTAAAGATGTATATGCCTACCTGGATGACTTGGTTGTTGCAACAAGCAGCTGGGATAAGCATTTTGAAACACTGCAAGCATTGTTCCACAAACTTCACGCAAACAATTTGACTATTAATCTTTCCAAATCCTGTTTTGGCAATGCCAAAGTTAGCTATTTAGGTCATGTAATTGGTAGTGGTTCTGTCATACCTAAAGATAGTAACATTAAGGCAGTCTTAGAGTATCCAGTTCCATCTAACCGTAAGCAAGTACAGACTTTCCTTGGAATATCTGCTTATTATAGTAGATTTTGTAAAAATTTTGCTCTTGTTGCAAAACCTCTCTATGAGCTCACATCAGCTAAAGCAAAATTTATTTGGTCACCAGAATGCCAAGACTCTTTCAATCAGTTAAAAACTATGTTAACCTCCCATCCAATCTTGAAATGCCCAGATGTGTACAAGCCTTTTTATCTACAGGTTGATGCTTGCAACACAGGTATTGGTGCTGTGCTTCTGCTGTCCAGTGATGAAGAGCCGTCCGATGGATCCCCATTGCTTCCTGTTTCATACTTTTCCAGGAAGTTCTCTGCCACTCAGCAGCGCTGGTCTACTGAAGAGCAAGAGCTGTATGGTGTAGTAGCCGCACTTCTACATTTCAGCGTGTATCTGCGCGGAAATACTCCTGTGACAGTCTTGTCAGATCACTTGCCACTGTCCTTCCTTGAAAGAGCAAAGCTCCATAACAAGAAACTACTCCGGTGGTCTTTCATTATCCATGAATTCAATGTGAAAGTAAAGCATATTCCTGGAGCAGAAAACAAAGTAGCAGATGCCTTGTCTCGCATTTAGGCATCTTCAAGCGTCCCTCGCCATCCACTAAATATGGATGATCATTGTGACACTTCTCAGCCGCCTTTTAGCCCCGGGGAGCTGCCAAGACCCATATTTGTATTTACTGATATGATATGCGTTAATCATATAAGTTTAAGAATCCTTGTTTATGTACGCTACCACCCTTCCTTTCCTTCTCTCGACACTCCTTGCTTCTTCTCGTTTTCTGTTTACTTCCTTGGCTCCGTGACTGGTCTTCTTCGCTTTCAGACTGCGGGACTTTTAACTTCTCTCGAACTGCTCCTTGGTGGTACCTTTATTTTGTTCTACATACGTAAAGAGTGTTTGTGAAGTATTTGCAATTGTGATGTATTCGTAAGTTAAGGATTCTATTGTATTTATGTAAGAGTTGTGCTGTGTTTGAATAGTGGGAACAGATGTTATTTGTGTAATTATAAGTCCTGATTATTTCCTTATATTTCATTTACGTTCCTTAGTGTTCTGGTTTAATATTTCCAAGTGTCTGTGTGTGTTTTTGTGTAATGACTCCTCACCTACTCCTAGACTATAACTCATAGGAGATCGTTACAATATATATATATATATATATATATATATATATATATATATATATATATATATATATATATATATATATATATATATATATATATATATATATATATATATATATATATATATATATATATATATATATATATGTGTGTGTGTGTGTTGTGTGTGTGTGTGTGTGTGTGTTGTGTGTGTGTGTGTGTGTGTGTATATGTGTGTGTTTCTGTGCATGTTCGTGTGTGTAGAAGTCAAGATGTCAGCAATGCTTCTTAACTTTGGGAACTGAATTCTATTCAGGAATAACAAAACCAGTGCTAAAATCAGTAACATGTTTAGTATATATATATATATATATATATATATATATATATATATATATATATATATATATATATATATATATATATATATATATATATATATATATATATATATATATATATATATATATATATATATATATATATATATATATATATATATATATATATATATATATATATATATATATATATATATATATATATATATATATATATATATATTTTCATGATGTTGCCTTGTAATATGTATATCATCCCATAGTTTTGATATATTTACTCTTCTATTTATCATGTAATATGTATAATGATAACGATTGTTGAACTATCATATGCAGTGCAGTATTAAATCTCAAAAGAGTTAGTAATTTAGATAACAGCATAATTTAGAATTATTATATCTTTCTTGATAAAAGCATAGTAGCAGGTAGAGAGCGATTCGAGTTTTAGACCAGATGTGTCATCTGTCACCAGTTAAGATAAAGCGTGACAGGTCGAGATAACAATTGCTGCTCCGTTCTGGAAACCAACTCGGGTTTTTCGTTTTCTTTTTAAACATGTCAGTCATAATTAGCCAGTTAAAATCTTTTTGATCATGTTAGGATTTCTGTAAAAGCTTTGTCTCATATGAGAAGACAAGTGGTTTCAAAATGTTACATACATGGCTCTGATCAAGTATGCCCTTTGAGAGTAAGAGCACATGGCAATTGTGTCATGTTTAAGAGTGCATTGCTCTGATCATGTATTGTCATGATTGCATTCAAAATGCTTTGCTGGAAGTGACATCACCTTCCTACTGCGAGAACTTTCCTTGTATCTCATTTCCAAAATGACTTAATGACGACTCTATGATTTTCGAGACCGATCAGTTTGGTTCACTCTGTCTCTTTCCTTCTCTCTCTTCAGAAGAGAGTAATTATTAACAAAAAGTGTTAGTGTGGTCATTGGTATTAGCATTAGCTTTTGAGATCTGAATTTAGTAAAACTGTTTGATAGTAATGGTTCCTAAATAAAAAGCATGTTTTGTAAATATATAGCAGCTGCAAGTGATTTGACAAAGGTTTTCACAAGCTTGTGTAAGGTAAAGTGAATTTTACTTATTATTACCATTGTATAATAAGGTCTTGATAAACTTAGTTTAATTTTTCATGTTTTTAATGAACTTTTTAAGGGATCACTGTTACCTTTAGAGTACTCAGTCATAATTCTTATTGTTATGAGAGTTCAGGTATCTGGCTGAAGTGAGGTAAATTTTTGAATTTTGTGATTTATTGTGTAATAACCAGGTACTTGGTACGCATCGTGACAATAGAATTTGGTTCCCAGACCCAGAAACAAAACAAAATATCACTCTGGTTTATGGGCTATACTGGTGGTGTTAGGGATATATTTTGATAGGAGAGTGACCACATAGTTATTTTTGCATTATATTGTGAATTATTTAGTTGAATAACTAAGAGAAAATGGCTCTGTTCAATGTTCAGGAGTTTTTAGCAGCTCCATCCATCCAAGAGTTATCTGAATCCAACCTGACTAGGCACAGTGGACTGCTTTAGCAGTGGCAGGTGGGGGTAATGTGTCTAGTGGTATGATTAAGGCAGAAATCAGATGTATTGCAATCCAAGCATTGATGGACTCTGGTAAAATAGATGAAGAGTTTGAAGAGGCACAAGAATTGTTGAATGCAGGTGAGGTAGAATTTATAGATAAGCAAGAGCAAAAGAAAAAGTGATGCAGAAGCAGAGCTTAGACGCATAGAAGCAGAAGAAAATTTTATTAAGCTCAAGAAGCAGGCTGAAAGACAGAAAATACAGGCAGACAGAGAAAGAGAAGATGGAGAGAAAAGAGAAAGAAAAGGAAGAGAAGAAGAAAAAGCAGCAGGAGAAGAAAGAGAAAGAGCAAAAGAAGAAAAAGAGAGAGCAAGAGAAGAAAGGGTAAAAAGAGAAAGAGAAGCAGAGGAAGAAAGAGAAGGAGCAAGACATGAAAGGGAGATGGAGTTAAGAAAAGCTAATCCACATTACCTGTAACAGTCTAACCCTACCCATGGTAATTCAGACCCTGTATTTGATGTAGTAAGAGTGCAGAAGTTGATTCCAAAGTTTACAGAAGAAACTCTAGATGAGTTTTTTGACCACTTTGAAAAAGTGGCTTCAGGTATGGGATAGCCAGAGGATAAATAGTCAGTCTTGTTACAGTGTTCTCATCGGTAAAGGAAGAAGTGCCTATTTAGCCTTATCAGCTGATCAGTGTAAAGAGTACAAGGTACTCAGACATAATGTGCTACAAGTTTACCAGATGACCCCTGAATATTACAATGAAAGATTCAGGTCTTGGAGAAAGGATGACAAGATGACTTTCTTGGATTATGCCTACAAAGTAAGAAGATGTTTTAAACGATGGTTGGAGGCTGCTAAAGTTAAATCTATGGACAAACTCGAGGAGTTAGTAGTCCTAGAGCAATATCTTAGATTAATTCCTGAACCTACATTGAGTGAAGATTATAATATTATATATGTAGCAAAAGAAATTATAATATCAAGTACCAGAACCAACAATGCACAGGTTTCAGGTCTCATCCAAATTTCAGGAACCTTACTACTGGGAACCCTTCTAGTGGCTATGCCATTGCAAAGCCAGGTAATGCCCTTCCGCAATTGAATGTTAAATCATCATCCAGTTTCTCAAGACAGATACAGAAGACTAATGTTGTCTGCTTCAAGTGTGGAATTGTAGGACACTACAGTTGAGATTGTTATCAGACACAACAGCAGACCAAGCCAGTTGGTCAAGTGATTAAAGGTAACCAGGTAGAGAAAAGTACGAAGAGCAGTGTGGGGAAGATTGAGGCAGTTGGAAAGACTGAGACTAAACAAGCTGAGTGTTTAGCAACCAGTGGAAATTTAACCTCAGGCAATGAGTGGCTGAGCAGCTTGGAGGCTTTTAAGCCTTATTATCTATGAAGGTACGCTGGCAACTCAAGGAGGGAGTGTAGAGGTCCCAGTCAAGGTATTACGTGATACTGGGAGTAACCACAGTGTAGTAGTTTGTGGTGCTCACCCACTTTTGGAGAAGAATCTCACCGGAGATTCGGTTATTTTGATGGGTATAGGAGGAGAAGAGGTAACTCCTATATGCCGCTTGCACCTGTCGTGTGAATTGGTGACAGGGAATGTTGATTTTGCTGTAAAGGACTCACTAGCTGTTGAAGGTGTGCATGTTTTATCGGGTAATGAAGTTTTGTGTACCATTTGTTCCTTGTCCTCAGTGACAGAAAAACCATTGAGGATTAGTTCTACGGTAAATTTAGAGAAGAAAAACCTCTACCTGTTTCCAAGTTGTGTATGAAGAGAACTACGTCTACAAGTGAAGAAACTTAGGATTTACCTGTACCAGAAGGATCAAGTGTAGGATCTTTGAGTTTAGAAGAGCTGTTCCAGGAAAGTGAAGTTTCTCCTAGTGTTAACAACGAAGAGATTTCCCAAGAAGAAGAGGATCCTGTTGTTCTTGAAGAGACTCAGAGTATTCAGAGTGTTCCTGAAGATAGTAGTGAAACTGCAGTAGCAGAGTTGGCGGATATTGACAGTTCAGCCCTTGAAGGAACTGCAGAAAAAGGATACAACATTGGCTGATTTGTTCTTCAGAGTTGTTCATCAAGAAGAATGCAACAGACTCCTAGCTATTATTATCAAAAGGAAAGATTGCTAAT
>NC_089767.1:7688255-7708255 GCF_040412425.1 Macrobrachium rosenbergii
GGAGGAATTGTGGTTATGTCCCCATTAGGAGAAGGCACAGGGATATCACAGTGCTCCCCATGAAGGTGAAGCATGAAGATACGGGTGCTCGAGTTGTACACCATCCTACTCACACCATAAATTTCAGTGTAACCAGGCGGCAAGGTGCATCAAAATGTCGGGATCCTTTCAGCCAGAATATATCCGAGGCGCTGTTGCACCGGGTGGAGATATGGCAGCTTGCACAATACAATGCCATGAGAATTTTCATATAGGTCACGTGGTACTTCAATGGGAACGATGTAAAGTCGCAGTCTGAGGGTGTCTGATTATGAACAAGCAACAGTTCACATCCTAACAAGTCAACGTTCTTAAAAACAAAAATCCTACTGTCGCAAACGTATCTGCATGAACTAAAGTACACCCTGACTCATAGTTAATAGCAGATGACTGATACTGATCCCCTAAAATATACATAGTCTCTATTCCATCCCATGTCACCATCGCACCATTAAAATTACTAGGAAGAGGCTGGATAATAAAAATGTGAAATGCTTTCTTATTACTAACAGAAACCTCCACAAGCAACCCTTTATCAGATAAGTGTACTTTCAAAATCCCATTATAACAATACACTTCCTCCCCAGTGAAAATTATTTGTGAACCATAAAGATATGCTGCATCCTTCAAAGCAGATTCTAGAATCCCAAGTGGTAAAATGTCCTCAAAAATACACCCCTTATAAGCAGCTATAACTGGTTAAACCTGAGTTTTAATTACTGTTAATAAAGACTCTGCTTCCTTCTCAACATTAAGATAGTTTGACAAGAGGAAAACACCATCAGCAGTAACCAGCAACCCATTTAAAGATGTCCTCAATTTCTCAAAATCCCCACGCAATTTATTATTACTGTCTCGTAATGCAGTCAAAGATTTCCCCTGTACAGCTAGTTCTGCCACCACTTGTTCAACCTTCACTAAGCTTGCAGCTGACATACTAGCTAAAATCCCTATAATTAAAACGGCTCTGATTATCAGTGGGGCTGCCCTCTTACTCCTCCTAGGTGTAATCCGAGAAGTAGAAGATTTCATACCCAGAAGCCATGTTAAAGACTCCCTAATCTTACCCTGCACCCTATCTGCTTCAACTTTAAGTTCGGTAAGCCAAACATGCAACAGATCAGACAGATTCCACCCAGTATTCATCTCGTCCAACAAACCCATCAGCATCTGCACTTTATTCTGAAACATTTCAATCTCCATCCTCGCCGAGCCTATGTCGTCAAATTCAAGACGTAGTCACAGAGTCAGACGACAATCACACTTCACGGTCTTCTTCTGTAATCACGCCTGGAGCCAACAAGGACTCCCACCTTGGCATAGCCAACCACCCCATTGTGGGCCACGAGCAAACAGAACTTCAGCATCTAAAAAAACAAGAAAAGAAACCTATACAATAAACAATCAAAACCGAAACAAAAAAAAAGATACGGCTACAACCCTAATCACAGAACCTCTCAACAGGTCGACACAACAATATCGCAACGTTTACCTGACACCTCTATTATGCCTGCAGAACTCTACAGTCTCCCTGCATCTCATTTAACATAAATGACCTCAGGATTACCAAAATTCCAACAATTAATTTTACACCACCACCCACTTGCACAGAAAGAAAAAAAATACAACAAAAACAGACTAAAAATTAGACAAACTAAAATCCATAAAACTCTAAGTACAAGTTTCCTCCTATGTTCAAAACCTCCAAATTATGTTCCTGGGAAACCAGCAAATAAGATAAAAAGAAAATAAAAGTACACAAGAAAATAGAGAAAAAAAAATTAACCCATAAATTCCCCTTTAAGTTGTCCTCTTGATATTAGATATGTGTCAACCTGGACAATCCCATTTTTTTTTTTTTTTCGAACAACAAACCTATTCCCTTTCTTTATTTCCACAATGCAAAATGGTCCCTCAAACTTAGGCCCTAACTTATAATTCAACTGATTCCTGACGTTTATTTTCACAAAAACCCTATCACCAACAGCAACTTTAACATTAACAGACTTAGAATTGCCCCTGTCAACCATTTCTTGCATCTTCAACTCAAGATTCCTAGCAAGGCATGCATATCTCTCTTTAACAGTAGAGACCAACGATCTACATGTATCATCACAACAAGATGGAATAGATAATAAATCGAACATGCCTCACGCTGGATAACCCAACATGGCCTCAGCGGGGAGACATCGCAGTAGTATCGCTAACCATAGTATTAATGCTATGCCAGACCTGTGCGATATACCGATCCCAATTCACACCATTATCCCCTACAGTGACTCTGGGAGCCTCAAGTACTTTCCTATTGGCCTGTTCACATAACCCACTGGCTTCTGGTCATACGGAACAATAGTTACTTTCCCAAATTCCTATAACCTCCGCAAGACACTCTAATGTCTTATTCACAAATTCTCTCCCATTATCTGCAATAACTACCCCAGGAACCCCATAATGACAAATATATGCATTGAAAAATGCAATTGCAACCTCTTCCACCGTTTTATGCTTCAGAGGGAAAATATCTACAAACATAACTAATTCATCCACAATAACCAACAAATGTCTGTGGCCATAACTAGAATCACAGAAATTGGACAAAACGTCCATGTGGACACTCTGGAAAAGTCTACTTGGGATTGGAAATGATCCCAATTTACACAAAGCAACCCTTACTGGGTGGTTTTGGAGTTAAGGCCTCCCTGGTGGAGGTAGCTAGGCAACAGAGTGGCATTGGGGAAGGACATCCCCAGAGGAGGTCTCGTCCCGACATGAACTGCACTCCATGCCTGATTTTATTCACCACTCCAATATGGTGAGGTTGCATGCCCCAAGGGGCTATCACCTGAAGTTCGACTGTGGGAATGGTCTTGGTCTGCTCCTCTGTCCAAGTCATCGTCCACCTGGTTTTTTCATCAACAGTGGCACTGGCTGGCACTTGGGCCTGGTCAATCAGGCTAATATCTGAGCCAGTGTCTACCATAACCAGCAGGTTCACTGGTAAACTAGAGCCATCCAGGGGTGCCACTGAGACGGACTGAGTCCACACCCACTCAGGGTGAGACATATCTGGCAGCACGGCGGCAGAGGGCGTGGTACTAATCAGGTTGACGTGCTTGTTCAGGTGGTAGGGATATGGGTAGAGTCCAAGGAGGGCCTCCTCCCCCTAGAGTTTTTGTTAACAGGGGTTTCCCAAATGCTGGAAACAGGATGAATGATAATGGAAATAAGGTTCCAGGCCATAGAGGAACTTGCTTCTGGTGCCATAAGCCTTGCATTTCCAAAGCCAGTGTAATGCTCGTAGGAGGTACCTAGAGCGTAATAGTCAAAGTCCTGTAGCTATAATTCCTGATAGGTCAAATGTTAGTACTGTAGACAGATCTGTAGTAGATAGTGGTAGTTTAGGTAATAGTAGTATGTCTGATTCTCCTAATCCCAAATTGTGACTTAAATATGACAAATATGTATGGCCTGGAAAGTTGATTTTTGACTCTTGTGTTGTCCACGTGAAGTTTCTTAGGGACACCGGTTCTGCCCGGTCGTTGGTCATGAAGAGTGCACTAAACGGTTGTGAAAAATATACTGGAAACTTTGTATTGTTGGGAGGTTTTCCAGACTCGGTGGCGTCAGCTCCTTTGTTAATGTCACTTTGTCATTTCCAGGGTATAATAGAATCACTGAGTTAGCCAGAGCTGGATAGCCTACCTATCCCGGTATAGATGGTATCCTGGGAAATGATATGCTGGATTGCAAGGGACGGGAGTTTTACTGATTTTATATATATATATATATATATATATATATATATATATATATATATATATATATATATATATATATATATATATATATATATATATATATATATATATATATATATATATATATATATATATATATATATATATATATATATATATATATATATATATATATATATATATATATATATATATATATATATATATATATATATATATATATATATATATATATATATATATATATATATATATATATATATATATATATATATATATGTATATATATATATGTATATATATATATATATATATATATATATATATATATATATATATATATATATATATATATATATATATATATATATATATATATATATATATATATATATATATATATATATATATATATATATATATATATATTTATATATATATATATATATATATATATATATATATATATATATATATATATATATATATATATATATATATATATATATATATATATATGTATATATATAGATATATATATATATATATATATATATATATATATATATATATATATATATATATATATGTATATATATATATATATTCACTCTTATATAGATAGATAGATAGATAGATAGATAGATTGGGTAAATGCAATAAATCTTGGAGGTATTCATCTTTAATGTATGCCATTTTCAGAGGAATGATGCATAGTGGTAAATATTTACACTCTTATATGCTAAAGACACTGTTTACGGATCCTTGCACTCTCTCATCCCACCTGCCAGGTGCTACTATTCGGTTTCCAGCAGCCTGTATGTACGTTTGTCTTGTCACTCTAGCATTTAAATAGTAAATTTCTTCAACTACGTATCAGCCCTCTGAAAAAATCTTAAAGGTGAAACCAGTCAGAATTCACAGCCTGTGTTTTATATTCCGTAAAGTGGTATATGTCCATATATAAATAATGTGCCAGAGTGATTATAATCACATGTATATATATATATATATATATATATATATATATATATATATATATATATATATATATATATATATATATATATATATATATATATATATATATATATATATATATATATATATTATATATATAGATATATATACATACAGTATATACACACACACATATATATACATATATATATATATATATATATATATATATATATATATATATATATATATATATATATATATATATATATATATATATATAGAAAGAGAGAGAGAGAGAGAGAGAGAGAGAGAGAGAGAGAGAGAGAGAGAGAGCATGTATACATATGCATAAAGTTTAAATACCAATAACGAGGCTTCATATGGTCAGCTTCTATAATGCCTTTAGGTTGATTGATCGATTGATTTATAGATTTTAGGCTTACATGCCAAGCACTGGGACAACTAAAGCCATTCAGCACTGAAGCGGAAATTGACAGTAAAAGTTTGAAAGGTGAAACAGGAGGAAAACTTCGCAGTTGCACTGTGAGTGAATCAATTGTCAGGAGCCGGCGGACAGTAAGACGGAAAACAGAGAGTATGAGCGGAGGTACAGTAAAAGGAATGAAAGCGGATGCAGCTAGGGGCTGAGGGGATGCTGCAAAGGCCCTTAAGTAATGCCTACATTGCACGCATGAGGTGCACTAACTGCACTCCCCACCTACGGGGTAATGCCTTTAGGTTTATATTTTTTTTATATTGGTTGTAATTCTCTGCAATATAAATAGACATTAAAGAAATTACCTATAGATAACGAATGGAGCTTGGGTTTCAAAAGAAGCCAGAATTCTGAACTTTAGAATACGGATCTCTCCTAGGAGACTGAGAGTCGGTTCTTTCCGTTACTTTGCTGATTCAACAGTTCTTCTCATTTGGCAACTCTTCGTTCTGAAACGTTTGCTGATTCGGTAAGTCTTCTTATTTAACAGTTAGTTAAGCAACTGGAAAATAACTTTTGGAAATTTTATTCCGAATTGCAATACTAACGTATTTCATATATTTCCAGTAGAACAAAAAGGACTTGCATGCTGGGAAGGATGAAATAGCGGTTTGCAATGAAAAAAAAAAAAAACACACACGCACACACATACACCACGTGGTGCTGCCAAAAATCAAGATCAAGATTCTACTTTCCTCCCAGTTTTTATCAGTAATCCAAAATGTGAGTTACCTCAGTTGTTTCTGACATTAATTGTTCTAGAAAGGAAATCTATAATCATCCTCAGATGTCAGAGCCATATCTCTGTGTTACTGATACCTGACGCAAAAACGGAGGGTTGACGAGACCTACAGGACCTCCCCGTAACAAATTTCGGCACCCGAGACGAAGATACTGTAAGGGCATTGCCGTTCAGTCTGGAAAGAACTGAACAGTCACTGCCCCTTAAAGACTTTGGTGAAGCCAAAGTCACACGGCTGTCAACGAACAATGTGTTTTGAAGATGATGTAATAAAGTGTTTCATATTTTCAGACTTGCAAATAAATCACCAGGTTAGTGTCATGCGTTTGGGTTTACGGGTATCTTTTACTATGAGATTAAACAGTATGCTATTTATAGCAGTAATGGTAAATTGTGTGTGCGAAGTTGCTTCATGATGGGATGAGTCTGCAGTCTGGACGTGCTTTGTAAGCCGGATAGTTAACCTCTTTTATTAGAGCTTTTTTTTTCTTTTTTACTCATAACTCTCTTGCTGGTGTATTTCGTGTTTCTTTATAATCTTAACGACATATATTCTTCTTAGGGGAAAATTAACAATTTATTATGCTTGTGATTCTTTTCATTTATTATTCTTTTGGGGACTCCCTTACGCTAGCTGCTCCCACAACACTTTTATTTGGTGAGGTACCTGCTACTGAAGCTCTCTTCGTTACCTCTAAGATATTTTTTTTTTACTTTGCTCTCCTCTGCAGATTATGGATTTTTCTAATATCAGCGTTAGAGATGCTGATCTTTCAGACTTTATTTATATGACATTTTAGTGTAACAAAAGTAAATTTTTACCTGAAATATTTTCATTGAGAAAAGACCTGAATGAAGAACAGTACGCCGAAGATGCGTGGATTGTGTCAAGTCAAAAGACCAAAAAGAATCCCGGGATATTTGCAAATAGGGAACTATATCGTAGATGAGACCAACAATGTTATAGAAATATTATGGTTGTCTCTATTTTTTTTTTTTTTTTTTTATAAAGGGGGAAAACCAGGGAACCCAAACTCTTCCTACAGAAAAAGGGGAAAAAGGGAGAAGAGAATCGCAGGAAAATATCAGTGGCATGGATTGCATAACTCTTCGCAAGTAAGAAATATGAGCAGATAAAAGCGAGGCAAGAAATATATGTTTCCTCCCGGATGCGAACGATAAAAAGGGAAAGTTGAGAGAAGATGTGAAAATTTTCCTCGTAATTCTTAGGGAATTTGGGGGTTAATTCGGTCATTTTCGCCATTTTTCATTATTAGACGTTTCACAAGAAGTCTTCCCACCACTTAGGACTTTTATAAGTGGATTTGTCTCAAAGGTTTCTGTGCCCTTCTGCATTATGGGAAAGCAGAAGAAAATGAGCCGAATAGAAAAAGTGTATAGTAATCTCTCTCTCTCTCTCTCTCTCTCTCTCGTTTTCTTTTTCTCTCAGAAGTGCATTTTCGTCTATCTTTGTAAGTATGGAACGGCATCTCTTTCACTCCCTCTTTTTTCATCAATATTTCTGATAATCCTCATTATTCAGTTCAGTCTTTTCTCCTCAACGATTTTGTACTGCAGGTTAATCAGAGTCTTTCTTGCTAAATCATTGTTCCTCGACTACTACGCTACATCCTCTTAAGGCCATTTTCTTAAATTTTTTACTTAAAAGTTTTATATTGAAGTTTGGCTTACTTTTAACTGCTAGTGGGTATCTGGAGACGTTTGTTTTAAAATAATGCAAACTTATTATTATTATTATTATTATTATTATTATTATTATTATTATTATTATTATTTCAGAAGACAAACTTCTTTCATACGGAACAAGCCTGCAGGGGCCATTGACTTGAAATTCAAGCTTCCAAAGAATATGGAGTTCATGTGAAAGACGTTACAGAAGCTAATACGAAATACAGCAAGGAGAGATCAATAACTAGAAAAGAAAAAAGATGGATTAATAGATTATTAGATAAATAGATGTAAATATAGGTAAATTATCAAAATACAAATTCTTTTAAGGCAATAATGAATTTCATCTTCGCTTGATCTTTTCAGGTTCTAAATGCGCAACAACCCCTGGGAGACTGTTCCACAGTCCAACGGTGGAATTTCGACTGCGAGGCACATCCACAGTATATTGGTACTGCTGTTCAGCAAATCTGGTCGCTCTCGGCAGGGAGAGAGGATCAGGGATCAAATGTTACAGCGAAAGTTCTCTGTTAAAATACAATTTATGAAAAATTGACATACAAGAGACCATCTGTCGATGGTCCAAGTCATAACTGCTAGTGTTGAGAAACAGAATCCTACCACCACGAACCGCCCTATCAAAGAGAGATAAATCTCTATCAGAAGCAGACATCCACACCGGAGAACAGTACTCTAGTAGAGAAAGGACAAATGACCTAAAACAGGCTGCATTGATTTTATCACTTACAAATATATGAGGTCTTACATATAATACCTAACTTTCGTTCTGCATTAGATGCTTTTCAAGAGTAAGGTGTGAGTCAACAGTTACCAGTCCCATCGACTCTTGAAGGGGAGGATGGGGTGGAAGATTAGTACGAGATCGATTAATCAATAGTGTTTTCGTTTTATTGGAGTTCACCATTCAGTAATCCGCTCCATGTCACGATTGAGACTAGGGGCAACTTCATTTCTCTTAAATGGAGAATTTACTAAACACAATTATTGCATCATCGGCGTACTAAACAACCTTGTTTTCCAGGTAAACATTGTATACACTAAAAATAACAGAGGACCAAGAACACTATCTTATGGAACACTGAACACAATAGGTCTTGGTTTGCTAGAGATCCCATCAACAGCAATTCGCTGCTTCCTACCTGCAAGGAAATCTTGAAGAAATCTGAAACAGCCACCCACTCTAAGATTTTGAAGCTTAAGAATATGTCTCTAATGATTTACTAAATCGAAAGCAGCACTAAAATGTATTTGAATTACTCTACTCTCAAAACCCTTATCAAGGCTCTCTTGCAAATGACATGTCAAATCTAAAAGAGCATCGCAGGTACCTAATTGCTTTTTACTATAAAATCACCGGATCAGCCATTGTCTTTATTAATATGAAACCCTAAGTCACACCAATCGTTCAGGCACGGACACTCATAACGCAGAAACTTATAATTTTCGTATAATTTCATGTTTTTTGCCACTGACTTTGTCTGGTATGTATATATATATATATATATATATATATATATATATATATATATATATATATATATATATATATATATATATATATATATATATATGTGTGTGTGTGTGTGTGTGTGTGTGTGTGTGTGTGCGCGTGTGTGCGTGTGTGTACGTGTGACGCGCGTGCGCACCCACATACTCACAGACTTACAGCAAGTTGGTTGTAGGATGTGGTACAACCTGGACACTGCTATCTCAGGAAGTATAAGTGTGCTCTCAGGTAAAGGATCACCTTCTGAAGGATTATGGAGCCCTTCAGCAGGAGGAAATGACCCATAAATGATAGATGGGCTTCTTTTCTTAGGCTCAACGTTAACCACTCTTTCACTGCGGCTGGTTTCTGGTAAGGGAAATAATATTGTCGTTGCTTTGCTTATATCCTGCGATAATATCGAAAAATAAATAAAAATTGGAAATTTTAATGTGCATGAAGCGACGCAGAGGAGAAGAGTGGCATGACAACTTAATCTGTTTAAGACAGGAAACCTGCATGTCTTGACATTTATGGAAACACAGAAGACAAGGCAGTGTTTGTGCAGGAATTGGATGAGAGAAAGAGAAAATGCTGAGGAAAAGTTTGTTGAATTATATGGTAGTTCATAATAGATAAAAAAAAAAACAAGTAGATGGTTGTATTGATGACAAAAGGTTTAGCTGGAGGGTATATTTTATTATTATGTAGTTGAAATAAAATTGGGATACATAGAAATTTAAGTTGGAGAGAAAGTGATACAAATATAGTATTAAATGTAAAAATGAAAAGGAGGAAGTTAGAATTGTATGGATAACAATGGATGAACAACAGGGTTGGATTGTTGTAAAGTTTGATAATTGGGAAGTGAGTTGAGTAATGATGACAAGAAATGAAAAATGGCCTTTGAATAAAAGCACAACAGTGGAAGGTAAACATAAGAAGTATATAAAATTTTAGGTTGTTTACATGGAGACAACAAGGAGTTATGTGGGTATAGGAGGTTAGGACGAAGGAATAAGAATGATGAGAGTTTTATTGAGTTTTATTGATAGGAAAAAGTTTTGGTGGCAGGAATATTTTCCCATTTTATAAGGGTAAAGGAGATTAACAATGCTTAAAATTAAAGGGTCTTAATGTTACTGGCCATACTTTATAAAAATTGATAAGGAAAGACGAATATGTATTTAAACAAGGAAGAGGTTATGTCATCTAGGGTAAAAGATGTATTTGGCATGTATGATAAAGGGTTAATGTAGAGGTCGTTGAGGATGTATACATATGAAAATATTGCTGAGAGTCATTAAATTTTTTATGATGAACGAAAAACATTTTATAATACGTGGATGATGGTAGGAAGGGAGAAGAGGTGAGTAAGAGAATAGGCACAGTAAGTTAAGATAAGTTGGAGGGTGTTTAAAAGAGACTTGGCGTCTGAGGGAGCCAGAGATGAAATGTATGAGGGGACTGTTAAGTCAACCCTCTCATATAGAAGCGAAGTGTTAGTGTTGAATGCAGATAAAATAAAAAAATTAAAAAAAGTTTAATTGATAGTTTATAGAGTATAGTTGGTAAAAGAAATAAGGCGAGAAATATGGAGATATGTGCTAGTGGTAAGAGGTTTAGCGCAGATAAGAGGTTGAATCAGTGTTTTAAGAAGTCTGAGTCGTGTAAAAAAATACAAACACACATACACACGAACACACATACACACACACACACACACACACACACACACACACACACACACACACACACACATATATATATATATATATATATATATATATATATATATATATATATATATATATATATATATATATATATATATATATATATTTAACTTTATCACATACACAATTGTTCTGGCATTAGTAGAATTCTAAAAGGCCCTCATTCAAACTGGATGGTATCTAATGGAGTATTTATTCAGAAAAAGTTACAAGCTTTCTTGGACAAAAAGTCCACAGTATCAAGTATCCGTACAGTGACCAGACGCATAGTCCAGCTGTATTTATATCTGTGTGCTGGGTACTTTTAATCCTGTAATCGCCTGGCTCCTCTTATGTGACCTCCACCCCCTCGTGATCTTGGCCTTTCTCTGCCCCCTACTTCTTCCAGGTGTCAGTTTTCCGTGCGTTCTCTTGCGTTTTTCCTTCGTTTCCTTGCTACTGTGGAGTATACGCTTTTTCTAGATATGCTGTCTTCAAAGCCGTTTCCGGTGTTCCCTGCCATTGTGTTGTTGGCGCATGTTATGAAGGCGTTCTCTACAGCCAGTCTGGCCGTTTTGTTGGCGTTCCTTTACAGAAAACTCATATTTTCCCAGTATTTGGCAACTGACGACGTCTGATTATAATGCCTTATGTTCTGCAGGTGTTGTTTGCTTCGCTCTTTACATGATTTGCCAGTTTCGCCATAGTACCCTTCTTCACAGTCTAGACACGCTGCCATATATACCCCCTTCCCCACTCTAATCTCTTCCCCTTTTACCAACTTTTTGTTTCTAACTGTTTTATTCCTAATGGTGTTTTTCTAGCTGCCTATCAATTTGAAATTATCTAGCTTTCTGTTGATGGGTGCAATAGAGTTGTTGTCTGGGACTGTAATTCTTTTCTTCCCTACCAAATGTTCCTTTTCTATCCTTTCCCTCTCCCCAAAATAGTTTTTCCTTGCCTTCATGTGTGCCCACTCCCACCAATACTTACGGTAGCCTAATCTCCTAAAACTCTCCCTCAGGTAATCCAGATCTTCGTCTAAAATTTCGGGACTGCAAATCCTATAAGCCCTGATGGCCATCCCTGTCATTACTCCTATTTTTATTTCTTTCCTATGACTGGAGAACCTATGTATGTATGAATTGGTTTGTGTCTTCCTCCTATATACCTTGAATTTTAAATTTTCCCCTTCCCTCTTTACCAGGACATCCAAGAAAGGAATATCTCCCTCCTTCTCTTTTCTATTGTGAACTTGATGGGTTCATTTAGTTTATTTATGTTTTCTAGAACTTTGTAGATCTTCCTTTCTCCTGTAAATAATCAAGATGTCATCCAAGTATCTTACCCATTTTACGATATTTAAGTTCCTTTATTTACTTTGCCCACCTCTTCCTTTTTCAAACCATTCCATAAAGATATTAGCTAGAATTGGTGAAAAGACTCGAACCCATGGCCACGCCATTTTTTTTTTTTTTTTGTATATAATGGTTTTCGCCCCCTTGAAAAACATTAACGCTGAGGGCCGCTGTTAGCAGTTTTATTAAACGTCATGATCTAGGTCGCATGTATAAACCTCTCCTCCATATTCTTTTTTTATTACTTCCATCGTCGTCTTGACTGGTGAGTCGAACAAGGTCGGTATGTTTATCAGCATTGTCCCTTTGACGTAAATTGTGATTTTTAGCCAAAATGAGTTTGAAGGCCACTTTTAGCCAAATGAGTTTTAACCCACTTTCCTCGACACCGGTTGGTGGGTAGATACGTCCAGTCTCTAACGGTTATGTATGTTCGGTCTTAGTGGGTACTGTTCCTGTAGTATATTATTTGTGACTTCTTATACTCTGGGATCTCTGAACTTTCCATTGATTTTTATCTATGTTCTAATTCTTTTCTTTTGGTTTGTCGTGGATTTTTGTCAAAGTCGAACTTCTTTGTTAAAATTGCACTGTACCCTAACCGGGTTTTGTTGCAAACCTCATATGTGTTTTCATCGTTTAACAGTTGTTCTAACTTATTCTCTCGTATTCTGCGGCGTGCATTACTACAACTGCCCCCTTTATCTGCCTTACAAATCTTTATATATATTTTCCCTAACCTATCATAGGGCCTTATACCTCTATAAACATATATATAGCCTAATCCCCGCCCACATGGCCCCTGCAAAAAGCTGCTTCATCCCCATTTTGTTCTTATCTAGTTGATCAAAGCTTCTACACATTTCCAGGAATCTTTGAATGACAAGATAAACACTGATAGACATCCGTTTTTCTTATGTACTGTTTCCAATGCTGTTAAGATAGGGTTCAGTTACACTGCCCAGCATTTTAGAAATTTTTCGGTTCACATTCGGGAACTTCACTAACCATTCTTATCCGTTGACCTCTGGACTTGAAGGGCATGGGGGAGTGTCTATTCATCCAGGCAATCTCAAAACCTGGATTCCCCCTCCCCCTCTGTCATTATTGCATTTTATTTTCTACCCTTCCCACTACCCCTGTAATGATTGGGGCTGAACTTCACTTAAAGGGCATTGGGATCTTATACAATACATCTCAGCAACGGTTTGAAAACATAATGGATAATTATGCTAAAATGTACTTTGCTATTTTACATGTCATTTATATCCCACCCTTCCCACCCTTCCTATCAGCGATGGAACTTGATTTAAAAAATCAGTGAGTCTCACTATTTTTTCCAGCTACCCTAAAAACTTGGTTTAGATTATTATTGTCGACATCATTTTTACGTCACCTCTTCCCACTCCCCTTCTTATCGCCTCCCAATGGGCTGAACTTGGGATTAAATACAGATGGCTGTGTAAATATTCATCTCGTGGACCTTGAAAACTATGGATTATACACTAGATCTGTCATTTCGTTATTTTTACATGTCATCACCTTCTCCAATCCCCTTCTCAGTTCCTCCCCCATTCCGAATCAGGGTTGAACTTAGACTTAATAGGCATCAGGATGTCGCCTTTATTTGTGACAATGAAAACTGAGTGGATTATGTCACGTTAACATCTGTCATTACTTTCGTTTTACATGTCACCCCTTCCCACCCCTAATATTTCGGGGCTGAACTTGACTTAAACGATATTTGGTTTTTCACCATTCATCTGGCGGTATCTTGAAAACTATGGATAGACACCATTTAGTCTGTGCTTGTTGTAATATTTTACTATTTTCCTCTATTTTCCAAATTAACTGTTGTTTTGGTGCCAGTGATGTCCTTTCAAAGTATCCTCCCAGATGGTTAGTAAGATACCAAGTTTGGTGAAATTGCTCATCTTTAGAGTGCATGGAAATAATATATGCATTGAGTTCCATTTATTTTTTAGATGGAAAAGGATAAGCCAGGAGATTTTATTTCCAGACTTTCAGAGATTCATCTGCCTCCATCTTAAAGGAATCAACTAACAAAAAAAAAAAACCTACATGTCAGACGATTTTATAAGGAGAAATTATGTTTCGGGTTACACAGGGGTTACGCGTTTCCTCCTGGACAGAAACCTAACATCCAGGTTACAGGCCGTAGTTTTCTTATTAACGATCTTGTGCTTATATAAGTACAACATGTATATGTTTTTTCCTTGAAGATAGAGACAGTGGTTCGTCACCTGGCGAATTCGATTGGATCGGCCATTTGACAAACTACTTATCAATTATAATTTCATTTCGGTATTATTTCTGAGGTAGAGCGAAGTAGATATTAAACGACAACTGTAATATGGTATATATATATATATATATATATATATATATATATATATATATACATACTTTCATACTATATATGCAAATGTCGTTAAATATGACAGCGGAGTTGCAGTTTATTAGTTTCTTACTAATGTTCTCAGTTCTCCTTATTATCTTCCTCCTCCGGCAACTGATGGAGTTAAGCACCAAAGTTCATTTTGATTGACGTTTTATTGGTTAGAACGTTTCGTCTCGTCTAGAGACATCTTCGGCTACAAATGAGTGTTTACAAAGAAATTCACACATACAGTATATAACCTTTTTTCGAGGGAATACTTGTCAAAAATATAACTGTTTAACGTTTAAAATCCAGTATTGAGCAGTTAGCGTTTTGAAATTACTAGTTAAAACATACAAATTTGTTATTAAACTTGTTTACAATTGGCCTGTTAACGATTACCAAGAACTGCTATTTAGGTATTTACATACTTGGAAATAACCAGACGAAAAATAAGCAGTTGAAAACAGTTCAACAAAGAATCCGTAAAAGAAACATTCAAATAGTATATGCAAAACAAATATAGTTTTTACCCACGTAAAAAGTATAAGTAAAACATAATACAAAGTTATCAATAGCAGGATAGAACAAGATAAAACATAACAAAAATAAAGATAGCTGAAATATTTTCTTAAGTCCAACATTGACGGCAAATTTTGTTTGCTATATTTTTCCTTTCACGATCGGAAAGTAGAATTATTGCGTTGATTTCTTGCACGTTTAGGGGAGGCTTACGAACATTTATGTATATTGCCTCAAGGCATTTTGGCCTTTTAGCATCAGAAACATCGTCAATAATTTCGGTGTTGCCCTCGAGCATTTCCCTGGTTAGAGCCGGATCGTGGCGTCTCTCGTGTGATTTTTACTGCTACCATTTTGCAAATTCATAGTAAGTCTTCTTGATAGTGAGGTTGTTGTATTTCCAATATAAGTAATGTTTCGCGATTTGCAGTTCGCAATTTCACATGTATACTTATATTCTATGTTGCACCTAGCAAGAGAGCACTTCTTGTTGCAAGAGTTATTCTTTATGATCAAGCTGGTAGTTGTAAAGTTCTTATATGATATCTGTAGGTCAGTTTTAGTATTTTCCTCTATCGGTATTACTCCTCGTCCTACAGTTTCTCAAAGTACCTTCTCGCCTGTCTTATAAGCAGTGCTCACATAATTCTGGTAATATAATTTGAGAACATTCTCTCTTTCTCCATTTTCCTTCAGGTGCAAAAATCTTTCTTTCTGATGACTTCGTGGATATCGTGGATATCGTTATTTGCATCTTTCCAGTTGTTTACAAGAACCTTTGAGTGCATCTTTTTCCAGTTCGGTGTGTAAGAAGTCCACGAACTACAATGAGTAAATGCTCTTGGATGTAAGCATTAATTACACTTTCAAGTATTTTGTTGAGCCTCACTATTCACATTACTAAGACATTCCGCACTAGTTTTCTTTTTGTAGATATATATACATACATATATATATATATATATATATATATATATATATATATATATATATATATATATATGTATATATATATATATGTATATATATATATATATATATATGTATATATATATATATATATATATATATATATATATATATATATATATATATATATATATATATATATATATATATATATATATATATATATATATATATATATATATATATATATATATATGTATATATATATATGTATATATATATATATATATATATATATATATATATATATATATATATATATATATATATATATATATATATATATATATATATATATATATATATATATATATATATATATAAAGGTGAATATATGTTTGCATGTATATAAAAGTGAATATATGTTTAGAGAAATGAAATGCTTGACCGATCTAGACAAAATTTGTCACGTGGCCATCATTTGACCCATCTTAGTTAATAGGGTGGGTTTCAAACCCTACCCTGCACCTCTTCCCCAACCCCCTTCCCCCGTCGAAGCAGAACGGGAAGGCAGAATGACTGAGATTTCTTCCCAGGCGAAGAATGTTGTAAACAATATAAGGTTTCAAATAATATTCCTAAGCCTCGTGAGAGATAAAATTATGTGAGCTTGTAGACTTTGTACAGTACATTAATTACAAGATAAGACAGTAAAAAAATGGGAAAGAGAAAAAAGTAATCCTCCAGGACGTCTAAAGTATGCTGGTCTGCCTAAAACTACCGGATTCAAGAATGCTGTAAAAGGGTTGAATACTCCGCGAGACGACACGATCTTACGACACTCATCTTTGTATCACACACTCACCAGACAGCTAAATGAAAGTTCTAGTGGATGCAATTACATGCAGAATGCTGGAATAAAGGTCTTGTAAGTAAAACCAAACGGAAAGAACTCCTTGGTTTCTCTCTTTTCTCCCCATTACGCCTCTTTAATTAAAGGCAAGATGAAGACATCAATAACAATACCCATACTACAGTTAACAAGCATTATTATATCAATAAAAGAAATGGCCGCTGCTTCTAAGGTATGGTGAAAGGGAAAAATGAAGAATCTATGTCACTAAAATAGAATGACAATGAACAATGCAAAGAAAGGGTTAAAAACAATCATATAAACAAATTAGCAACAAGAGGAAAGAGGGTAATACTTTTTCAAGAGACTCTCGTATCAGAAGAAAACTCCAAAAATGTAACGTATCTGTCCGAAATTAATTTTGGATTTTGGTAAAACCAGGAGAAATCTAATACGGCTGGACCAATTCCCTCCATATATTTCCTCTGACGGCTTCGGAATATCCTGTTGGATTTGAGCGTGCAAGAATTCCGCCAAATCTCTCCCACTGGACATATTCTGGAATTAAACATAAACCTTATCTTAGAGGGAAGAAGACTCTTAAGAGCTTGCTACCATCCATCTGCCCCGGAGTCGAAAGTATTGTCTTGAAGCTGCATTGACATTCTTCGCCTGGGAAGAAATCCCAATCACTCTGCCTTTCCGTTCTGCTTCCCCGGCTCTGCAATTCGCCATTCAGTTGCCTTTACCTTCTTGCTTTTATGACGCTGACGTGTCCATTGTACTACGAGGTAATTTCAGGTTCTCTCCCAAAAGTCACAGATCGGTTTTCCGTGTTATTTGTCTACGAAATTACGTGTAATTACTTACAAGAAGGCTAAATGCAAAAATGCACCCACAACAAGAGACTCAAAATATAACCACTGAAATACAAGCATACATTTTCTTAATGAAGATGAAAATAAGGCACAGCTGATGAGACAAGATGAAAATCTTATGAAATGACATAGAGTCAATATATATGCATGTCTCTCTCTCTCTCTCTCTCTCTCTCTCTCTCTCTCTGTATATATATATATATATATATATATATATATATATATATATATATATATATATATATATATATATATATATATATTATATATATGTATGTACACACACACACACACACACACACACACATATATATATATATATATATATATATATATATATATATATATACGGACGCAGTTAAGAGTATTGCTACGTTAGTGGGACGGTTAACCCCAGATTTTGGACCCGATCGTCCACTTTGGGGTAGAAGCGTAAACCTTTACACGTTTACTTTACCTCCCACTGAAAATTTTTCGGTATCGACCCCTGTCAGCCCTGTCCCCCGATGGCCGGTATGGGGCTTCTAATCTACGGACTGATTATTGCCTCATATTTTTGCTATTCAGCCATGTTAGACTAACTTCTGACTCCATTACTTCCTCTTATATGTATAAAATGTGCTGCCTGTCTTCGCCAAGTCTCTAGAAATTAATTTTAACATATTTATTATTTATATAAGTTATATAATGTCTTCCATTTTCAAAATAGCTGACATAAACGTTTGCTCCTTTGGTAACACTTTTAGTAACTTTATATGTTATTGCAAATTTTCAAATCAAACCTCATGACTGTACTTCAGCATGCATGCAAATGCACCAATAAAAAGTGAGAGTATTAAAGTAGATAAGTTTTGTATAAGAATGCATATTCGAATAGGGATATTTATTCATTTTTCTGAAACGTCTGTATATGCTGTGTTTTGGACACTTCCATTTAGGCTTGCCTTGCCTGACCTTCAGCTTGTATAGTTCGCTGCTGCATCAATGAAATCCCTTTGCCATGAAAGGAGTCCCGACTGTGAAAATATCTTTGGAGAGCTTTGCAGAGCATACCACACCTTCCTTATCATACATATCACACACTTTGTTGCCTATATCTGTAGATATTAGATATCACTCGGTCATATGAAATACAAATTCTTAAGCTGTGCAACATATCTGTCAGGCCCCGCTTCCTTGTTTCTCTATGAATCTTCAGTGCTAGATAAATGGAAACTGATGTCTCTCTGTTTCTCTGGTGCCTTTGGCTTTAAACACTGGCTTTTGTAGTATTGAACACAATGAGCTGAGAGATTGTTTGGGAAGCACGGGTCTTGGCCTTCTCCTTGTTTTTCTGTTCCTGACAGCCTTCCGGAAATGTTCCTGTGAATTGAATGTTTGTTTGAGTTCAAAGACATAACGTCGTATAATTTTGGCAGCACTTGCTCATATCAGAGCCTCAGAGTCAAAGTTCCTATTACCAGTGACCTCCTTTAATACAGCCCCAATATCCTTATCAAAAGCAAGGAGGACTTCCTTTCCCTGCTTGTGGTCTCGGAGGTCGGGGATTACTGCCAATATTCTGTTTTTAAGTCTGGCTGTGTGAACCTGTGGTGTTGGTATGCCAAGATTTTGGAGCTTTGACTTGTACAAGTTTTTCAGTTCCTTTATGCTGAAAGCAGGTCTTCTGATAAAGTCCCTAAAGGTTTCTATATATGAAATCAGCTCAGCAAAAGCAATTCCATACTTTGCTCCTTCATTTGTACTCTGCTTTATCTTGTTTCAAGTTTTTGGCATGTCTGTACAGTTTTGCCAAACATTTGTGCATCTATTGTTACCATATCTCCAACAGCCAGTTTTGCCAATGAGTTTTGTATCTTTCAGTTCTGTTGCACACTTTCTAACTTTGAAATCAAGCCGAAAGATAGAAGATTTGTGAAGACCAGACTTTCCAGCAACTTTATCATAAAAGAAGCATGTGTCTTCCTGCCTTTTAACTAAACTCTGTCTTTTTTTTTCTTTTTTTACTTGGTCCAATGACCCTTTGGTATCACTCTTTCTTTTCAGTTCCCTCTCCAACTTTAAGTTACTAATCTTGTTTTTGCATGATTTGTGCCACTTTGCATTGTGTCCAGTAAGTGTTGCTTCCACACCAGATCCTTCATTAAACTTCTGTATATTAATTAACTTT
>NC_089767.1:7715755-7723255 GCF_040412425.1 Macrobrachium rosenbergii
ATGCTGTAATTAATGATAACATTTCTTTTCAATGTACAATTTCTGATATTTTTTCAACTTGAAGACATGAAACACACTGATGAAGAATACTGTTGTCATCTCCTTGAAGTAGAACAGCTCCAGTTCCACAATCGGATGCATCAAATTGTATAACAAACTTATTAAAGTCTGTTTGAAGCACTTGTCTTGACATTAAAAATGGCTTTAGCTTTCAAATGATTCTTGACATTCTGGAGTCCATACAAACTGCCAGGACTGGTTAAGGGAGCACACAAAGAGAAATTTGGACAGAATCGGCGATAAAACTGCCACCCAAAAACCCTTTGTAGCTGTTTCCCTTACTGATACCTTTCTACATTAGCGTCTACAAGAGTGAGAAGGTTCCTTCAACTTCAAACTCAGACACTTAACAGCTGCCTTTCCAAACTCATTTTTTTGTAAGCTTACTGTTAGTTCTTGCTTCCTGTAGTTTCGAACACCTCTTAAAATCTTCAGATGATTTTCCCAGGTATTAGAATAAGTCAGTTAAATGTCATCAAGGTAAACACCTACTCCTTCTATGGATCCTAGCACTTAATCCATCAAAGCAGAGTATTGATACAGTCCAAAAGGAGAATGAAAGCTGACAGCAACTGGCATTCTCATCTAAGGGAATTTGATAATTATCCTTCTAATAACCATCTTGGAAACAAACCTGCTTCTTGCTCAATATTATCAAGTAATTGATCTATAAGAGGTAAAGGATAATTGTTAGCTACACTTATAGAATTCAGTTTCCTATAATCACACATCATAAATGAGCTATCTGGAGAACTATAATGATTCTTGAACTGGTTCTGCTAATCCAAGCTGCAACAAATACTCACTTTTCCAAAACATCTTGATGAAAAGGTGATAAGTGATAAGCTCTCTGTTTAAAAGGTTTTCCATCTTCTGATCTTATCCATTCTTTGTCAGATTGGTACGCTAAGGTACATCTGCAAAAATTTCAGGGAAACTTCTAAACACCTCGCTTAATTCACTACTTTGCTCAACATTCAGATATTTTAATTTATCCTCCAAATATTCCAATATGGAAGAATTGTTCATCTTGCTTTCAGCTCCCATGATCGTCCTCTGTAGATGAAGTTGTTCGTGCTATTGACACTATTTCAGTTTTAGTATCTGAGAAGTAAGGTTTCAAAAGATTCACTTGCATCTTCCTCTGTCGTTTCTTCTTCCCTGGTCTTTCACCAACTTGTCTGCCATTCATAGGGACCTGGAAACTTATTGGTATAAATTTTCACTGGTAAGAACACTGACCTTGCTGTCCTACATTAATTAAAACTTCTTAGTTTAGTCTTAACATCATATCTCCTTTTCATTTTCTCTTGACTTATTTTCAGATTTTCTGCAGAGAATTTTCTAATTCCTCTTAATCTTTTCCTCAAATTCTTCACATATTCTCCTTGGATTTCCTCTTGATTTCCTTCCCAGTTCTCTGCAAGGAATCTTCAATGACCTTCTCATGTTTAAATCCAAAATCATTTTATTTGGTGAACATCCCATACTTTCTTGATATAGGCATTCTCACTTCAAACAACATTCTAGGGTAAACTACACCCCTTTCTTTTCCGGACTCATAACAATACTTTACAACATACTTTTCAATGTCCGACGATAAGCAGTTGGTAAATGTTGTTTCACTCCTAACAAGTTCATCACATCCTGGAAAAATTTAAGCAAAGTTCATTTCTCTACCACTTTGCACAATTTCTGGTATTCTAAACTTGGAGAAAAACTCCACCAACTTCTCAGCAATTACCTTTGCACTTATACTTCTTACAAGAATCGCCTCAGATACCTTGTCTGACACACATTAATGTTAATAGATGTTAATTTCTCTCTTTGTTTTCAGAAAGGACCAACCATATCTATAATTACCTTGCTAAAGAGTTCTCCTCTAACTTCTGGTGGGTTAGGGGGTTTTCTGAATGGTTTCAAATGGCTTAGCAGCTATCTGGCATGTGGACACACTCTGCAAACCCTAACACCCTTGTGAAGTGCAGGCCAAATAAAATACTTCTACAACTCTCAACAATCTTCCTGATTCTCATATGTCCAGACTCATGCGCTACCACTTGCTTCCTCAATGGACATGGAATCAAAATTTGATGATATTCGCCCTATTCAGCATTTCCTGGTATATCTGCAGGTCGATGCTTCCTCATTAGCAATCCTTCCTTTAGATAATAACAGGTAGGAGTTTGTTGCATCTCTTCTTGCTCAACAATTCTGAAGAACAAATCAGCCAGCGTTGTATCCTTTTTCTGCAGTTCCATTACCTCTAGTCACTTGACCAACTTCAAAGGTTGAACTCGATAATTCATTCTGCCATTGTAGTTCCACTACTATCCTTAGGAAATACTGACTACTCTGAGTCTTTTCAACAACAACAGATCCTCATCTTCTGGGAAATCTCTTCATTACTAACACTGGGGAAAACTTTACTTTCCTGGAACAGCTCTAAGCTTAAAGATCCTTCACTTGATCCCCTTGTGCAGATAAATCCTCAGTTTCTTCACTCTGCAGACGTAGTTCTTCATACCCTGGTGGTTATACAACCTAAATAGGGTACTTTCTCTCTACCTACCTTAGTACTAATCCTCAACGGTTTGTCTGTCACCATAGGACAAGGAACAAATGGTGCACCACCTACCCATTACCAAAATATGTACACCTTCAACAGCTAGTGAGTCATTTATAAAATCAACATTCTCTGTCACCACCACAGGACAGGTGAAAGCAGCATATAGGAGCAATTTTCTCCTCCTATACCCTTCAAAATAACTGAATCTCCTTTGAGATTTTTCTCCAACTGTGGGTAAGCACCACGAACTACCACACTATGGTTACTCCCAGTATCATGTAATGCCTTGACTACCTGCACACTCCCTCCTTGAATTGCCAGCATACCTTCATAGATATTATGGCTTAAAAGCCCAAGCCGCTCAGCCACTCACTGCTTGAGTTGGCACCTACACTGGTTGCTAAACACCGCTGTTTAGTCTCAGTCCCCCAACCGTCTTAGTCATCCCCACACGTTTCTTGTAGTTTGTTTCCACCTGGTTACCTTTAAACCACTTGACCAACTGGCTGGCCTCGCTGCCGTACCCGATAACAATCTCAACTGTAGTGTCTCACCACAGCTACGGAGTAGACAACATTAGTCTTCTTGAATCTGTTCGTGAGAACCGATGACGATGATTTGCAACATTCGACTGCTGAGGGGTATTACCTGGCTTTTGTACTGCATTGCCACCAGAAGGATTCTAGTTGTAATGTTCCTGAAATTTGATAGAGACCTAAAAACCTGTTCATTGTTGGTTCTGGTACTTGACATTATAATTCCTTTGTTACAAATTATGTTATAGTCCTCACTCAACATAGCAGCTTTATTAAGTTTCTTAAGCTCTCTCTCCTAAATAGGCTCCTATGTATTCAGGCATTCCTCTGAGATATTGCTCTAGGACTACTAATTCCTAAAGTTCGTCCATAGATTTAACTTTAGCAGCCTCCAACCATTGTTTGAAACATCTTCTTACTTTGTAGGCATAATCCATGAAAGTCATCTTGTTATCCTCTCTCCAAGATCTAAATCTTTCATTGTAATATTCAGGGGTCATCTGGTAAACTTGTAGCCCTTTGTGTTTGAGTACCTTGTACTCTTTACACTGATCAGCTGATAAGGCTAAATAAGCACTTCTTCCCTTACCAATGAGAACACTCTGTACCAAGACTGACTATTTATCTTCTGGCCATCCAATACCTGAAGCCACTTTTTCAAAGTGATCGAAAAACTCATCAGGAGCTTCTTCTGTAAATTCTTGGAACTAACTTCAGCACCTAATACATCAAATTATTGGATCTCAATTACCATGGGTAGGGTTAGACAGCACAAGTAATGTGGATCGGTTTTCATTAACTACCTCCCTTTCATGTCTTACTCTTTTTCTTGCTTCTTCTGCTGCTCTTCTCTTTCCTTTCTTCGGTCTTCTCTTTCTCTCCTTTCTTCTTCTGCTGCCGCTTTCTTCTCTTCTTCTTTTCTTTCTCTTTCTGTCCTCTCTTCTTTCCAGCATTTTCAGCTAATCAAGCTTTCTTCAGCTATGCATGTAAGCCCTACCTCTGCATCACTTTTTCTTCTTTGCTCTGCTTATTTATAATTTTGGAATTAGCTGCACTCAACCATTCTTGTTCCTGTCCTAACTCTTCATCTATTTTACCAGAGTCCATCAATGCTTCGATTGCAATACATTTGATTTGTGCCTTAATCATACCACTAGACACATTACCCCTATATTCCACTGCTAAAGCAGTCCACTGTGCCTTAATCAGGTTGGATTCAGATAACTCTTGGATGGAAGGAGCTTCTAAAAACTTCTGAACACTGAACAGAGCCATTTTCCCTAAGTTACTCAACTAAATCATTCACAATAAATGAAAAAAAAACTATATGGTCACTCTCCTTTCAAAAAAATCCCTAACACCACCAGTATAAACCATAAACCAGAGTGATATTTTGTTTTGTTCCTGGGTCTGGGCACCAAACTATGTTGTCACGAAGTGTACCAAGTGCCTGGTTATTACACAACCAATCACAGAATTCAAAAATTTGCCTCACTTCAGCCAGATACCTGAACTCTCATAACAAAAAAAAAAAAATTACGACTGAGTACTCTAAAGGTAACAGTGATCCCTTAAAAAGCTTATTAATCGCGTAAAAAATTAAACTAAGTTTATCAAAACAATTGTGAGGTATCATTAATTAAACAAGAAACATACTAGAGCAAAAGGGCATCACTCCATCAAACAACTTTTAATTATTTCCTTGGTCCTAATTCACTTCAGCAAAACTAAAGGAATAAAACATGTTTATCATTTTCCCATATGCACACAATTACTCCTATTCACTGGTGGTCAACAAATGAAACACTTTTTTTTAAAATATTAAATACAAAAATTTATTTTCTAAATATAAAATTTATAACTGGAATTCACAATTTGAAAAATTTACTATTACTTGAAAATAACTCAAAGTTTAATTAATTATTGAATTAAATTATTAGTTAAAACTAATCCAGAAATTTAATCAAATCAAGCAAAATTTAAACTATTAAGAATTACTTAAGATTTGAAAAGAAAATCTTAGTAAATGAAAATTAAATCAAGTATGCAATGTTAAATTATCAAGAAATATTTAAAATGCTAAGTAAATAAATGTTAAATCACCAAAATATAAAATGCTGAAAAATCAAGAGATTGCAAACACAAGACAATCAAAAATACACAAAAAGATTTATCAATAATGATGTTTTATAAGGTAAAATTTCCCTAACTTACCATATTATACCATGGTAATAATAAGTAAAATTCACTTTACCTCACACGGGCTTGTGAAAACTTTTGCACAGTCACCTGAAATGCAGCTACTTGATATTCACAAAACACACTTTTTACCAGGCGCATTTACAAACACTTTGTCCTACATTCAGATCTCAAAGCTAAAATTAGTATCAGTAACTACACAAATATTTTACGTTAATAATTTCTCTTTTGAAGAAATGAGGGAGTACAGATATTTACCATCGAACAGTCTCTGAAATCAGACTGAACAAACTTTAGGATTCCAGCATGAAATGAAACAATCAGATGACATCATTACAGATCAAAATGTTTTGAATCCAACTAGAAGCAGTAGAACAATAAGTGATCAGAGCAATGTACTCCCCAAAACATGACATGACTAGAAGTCAATTACATCCAAAAAGGTATACATGACTCAAGCAGAAAATCGTATGGGACAAAGCTCTTAATGAAATCTAAACACAATCAAAACATGCGGCAGCTGGCTAGAAACAAATGGCTCACTTTCAAAACAAGACGAAGAACCAAAGTTGGTTTTCAGAACAGCACATGAAACACTGGAAAATCACTACTTTTTTCACATATGAGACAAAATCTTAAACCACTAAGTAAATACTGCCATTCCCAAACTTAAGTTAATACATAACATTTCATGAACATACAAAAATCAAAACACGATTTACCAAAACATGAGTAAGGCAAAAATTTGCTTAATATAGACAAATGGTATAACACAAAATTCATTATTATTGAAATGTATTCATCAAATTACTAAATTAGGTGTTAGTTTACTAAATCATTACACTGATAACCATTACCCACTTGGATATCAAAAGCTAAGTTTAATGTCAAATGACCACACGGATATTACGTTCAAGACTTTAACTCTGCATGTCAAGAAAGTCAGAAAGAAAATACAGTTTAAGTATGGAAAATGTTGAAACATCATTTGGAACACTCTAACACGTAAGGTAATTGATGACTTATTTCTTCCCAGTGGCAACTCTTTTGAGCAAACGCTTGATGCCTAGGAAATGACTATTTTTTTCAGTAAGTTGTTTTCTGAAGACAACACGGCTTTGACGCCATTCTCAGTGAATGTCACAAAGAGGATATATTATTTTAGGTGAGATAAATCAAATGGTTAGATGAGGTGTCTGATACTAAGACATATTGTGATGATGAGAGTTATAGTGTGTTCTGAATTCCATGATGAGGATATTGAAGAAACAAACTTTAACTCTCCAACAGCTCTTGAAGATGACTTGGCATTGCCGAGGGACTGACTCCACTCTTTCGAGAGAGAGAGAGAGAGAGAGAGAGAGAAGAGAGATATCCCTTTAAGGCTTTTGTTGCTGATCCCCAGTGTGAAATTTTCTGAGGAGGATAAAGAGAAAACATTAGAATTTTGAGAAATAATTTGATGATGAAATCATTGATTACTTCTCGTGAAAGAAACAAACAGATTTGCAAATCAGTTTTAAGATGAGAACGTGCAGAACATTATGTCTGGCACAATCACAAAAACATAGGATGGATTGTGTGGAGCAGCTAATGCCACCTGCTTTACAGAGATTGGCAATAACAAAAAGAATAACAAGCATGTATGTACAACACTTTTCATTCAGTATTTTGTAGTCTTATGAAATAAAAATAATAGTAGTATCTAATAGTTTCTATCCACTAACTCATTTAATAAAATTACCCACTGCCACTACAGTAATAATTATAAGCATAAAAATCAATATTAACTTTGAAAACTATCAAAAATCATGAATGAAATACATACTGCAAGAAAAACAGGGGATATATATAGCTATAGCTCATCCGGGGGACGCTAATAGGTTAACCCTTTTGAGATCTGATACTACAATATATATATATATATATATATATATATATTATATATATATATATATATATATATATATATATATATATATATATATATATATATATATATATATAATATTTGAACAGTTATTATCATTAAAGAACACATGATAACTAGAACAGTAAATATACCAAAATCATGAAAGATATACATTTTAACAGTGCAATATCATATCTATATGTGAGTATGTATGTATGTATGTA
>NC_089767.1:7725755-7750755 GCF_040412425.1 Macrobrachium rosenbergii
TTCGGATTTTAAATATTTTTACAGTGGGTAGAGATGGAGCATCAACAGTGATAAAATATTCTCTTGTCTACTGTTATAATATGTGTAATAATTATAGTCAATAAACTTATAATGAAATGAAGTACAATAAATCAGAAAAAAATATGGCAACAGTACCTACATCGATCTAGTAGTGAACTTGCTGGATTGTTTATTTTTGTGTTTTTTTATGTTTGGTAGAGTAATTGATATTTCATTAAAGGATATTAATGTACAGTACTGATATATGAGAGAGAGAGAGAGAGAGAGAGAGAGAGAGAGAGAGAGAGAGAGAGAGAGAGAGATTCCATCATTGTCAGAGAATTTGGTACTGGAGGTTTTGAGCTGCCCATGTATGATATTCGGATTTCAAATATTTTTACTGTGATTAGATCATCATCATCATTCATCATTTCAGCCTTCGAAAGTCCTTTGTTGGAAGTAGGCCTTCCTCAGTTCCTCCACAGATTCCTATCCTCCACTGCTCTGTGCCACTGTCGTTTGTGTTGGTCTAAGTCATCTCGCTTGCGGGTTTTTTGTCTTCCTCAGTTTCTTGTGCATCCTCGGGGCATCCAGGAGGTTGTTCATGATGTCCATCTGTTGTCTGTCATCCTGGCAATGTGCCCCACCCAGTTCCACTTGAGCATACTGATGGTTTCAAGGATATCGTTTACTTTAGTTTTCTGACGTATCCATTTAGCTGTTTTTCTATCCTTCCAAGTTAGATCTAGCATAATTCTCTCATGTGCTCTCTGCATTGTTCTAATTTAAGGGAAATCGTTTTTGTTAGGTTCCAAGTTTTGGCCTCATAGGTGAAAGTGGGGAGGATACACTGATCATAGACTTTCCTTTTTAAGATGAAAGGAATCTTATTTTTTAACACTGTACTGGCTCTTCCAAATGCCTGCCAACCGAGGGTTATTCTTCTTTTTATTTCACTCTCTTTGGAGGCGTCATGTAGAGAGATTCGTTGTCCAAGGTAGATGTAGTGGTCCACTTCCTCAATTCGTTGATTTTCAATTTCAAGTATGTCATCTGCATTTTCAGTGTATTTATTGCCCATGACTTTGGTCTTACGGGAGTTCATGTGGAGGCCTACTGATTTGCTTGCATTCATTTAGCTGCGTGTGAGCATTTGTTGAAGCCTGCTTTGGTGGGGGGGCAACGATAATGATGTCATCAGCAAATCTTAGGTGGCTTAGGTATTCTCCATCTATTCTTATTCTGTTTTTTACCAGTTGAGTTGTCCTAAGGCTATTCCAGCAGGCAGTAAACAGTTTGGGTGAGCTTGTGTCACCTTGTCTGACTCATTCTTGAGTTGGAATGGTTCAAGTCCTTGTGGAGGTGGAATAAATGATGTTGCATGGTCGTAGATGTGACGGAGGACACTGATATAAACTGAGTCAACTCCCTGTTCTTCCAGCATGACTTCCATTTTCAACCGAGTCAAATCTTTTAATGTCATTTTGTTCTTGTTTTTATATCTGTTTGTTTTTGTCAATGATCCATTTTACTGTTCTGTGATCAATTGTGGAGTAGCCTTTCTAAAGCCTGCTTGTTCCCAGTGGCTGATTTTCATGAAAGCTTACAGATTGCTATAACTAAAGATCTTATAAATAACATTAAGGAGGCTGACTGGTCGTTGTTGTTCATGTCCCTGGGGTCGCCTTTTTTATAGAGTAGAATGATGATGAGTTTATTCCACTCTCCTGGCAATCTGCTCTTCTTCAGACATTCATTGAATAGTCGCACCAGTCTGACTTGGATTGGCTCATCAGCATCTGTTATTAGGTCCAATGTGATGTTATCTGAGTCCTGGTGATTTACTAATCATTTGCTTGATAATTTTGCACCTTCCAATCTTGTGATCTCTGGAAAGTCATGAGATAGGTGTTGATTTTCTCTTTCAACAAGATGGTAACATGGTCTTTCTGAAGAGTAAAGCTTTTGGTAGTACTTTCTTGCCCACTTAACTATTCCATCCTGGTTGGTTGTAAAGGGTCCGTCTTCTTCTAGCACCCCAGTGATTGCAGCTTCCCTTGGCCGAGTTTTCTTTTTGCTGTTTTAAACCCTCTGCCCTATTTAATGACATCTTCAGTTATTTCTGTTGTTCTATTGAGAAGGTCTTCTTGTTGCTTTTTCCGTATAGTTTTGTTTAGTTCTGCTGCTTCAGTTTTCTCCCGCGCTGTTGGTGGGGGCTTTCAGATTTCTATTTTTTTCATGAGGTTCTTTGTCTCTTCAGAGAATTTGCTGTTGTCGGAGGGCTTTCTGTCCTGGAGCTTCTTTGCTACTTCTTTCCATGGGATAATGATGTTATTATTTAAGTTTTCAAGATCATTTTCAGCACTGTTTTGGTCTTCTAAATTTTCAAGAATCTCATAGAGGTTTTCTAACTCTATCTGAAATGTAGATTTGAGAGCTTCAGGTATTTTGACATGTTCTGATCATGAGAAGAATAGTTTTTGTCTTTCTTGTTTGGTGTTGATTTGGATTTTGCATCTTACCATCCTGTGATCACTGTCTACGTTGACTTGGTTCAGGACAACAATATTTTTAACTGTATAATGTTTGTCTACAAGTATGTAGTCTATTTCATTTTGTGTTTCATGGTTTGGGCTTCACCATGTCCATCTCTTGTTTTCACTCTTTTGAAAGAATGTGTTCATGATCTCGAAGTCATTTGCTACAGCAAAATTGATCAAGTCATCTCCCCTCTCATCCAACTTTACCAACACAATGTTCATTCCCTTGTCCAGTTTTAGTATTGAAATCCCCCATAATGATGTTGTAATGGGCTTTGTTATTATTTAGAGTGACATATAGATCATCATAAAAGTTATCCAGTTCCTCCTGGGATGACACTGATGTGGGAGCATATACCTGTATGATTGTTAGTCTGTACCGTTTTGAAATTCTAAGAGTAACACTAGCTATTCTGTCAGATGTGGTTGTGAACTTCTCAATGTTGCTCTGTAAGTTTTTGTTTATGAAAAATCCAACACCATTTTGTTTGTTTTCCTTGCCACTGTTGTAAAGTAGGTGTCCGCTTTTAAGCATTTGGATTTTCTCACCCGTTCTTCTCATCTCAGAGATTTAGATAATGTCCCAATTGATGTTTTTAATCTCTGTGTCGAGGCTGCTCAGGTGTATCTCTTCAGAGATGGTTCTTACATTGTACGTAGCAATGTTGAGCACTGTTTTGAGGGTGGGTAGTCGCTTGGTACAGCACACAGTCCCTACCCAAATCAGACTGCGTGGTTGGGCCTTAATTTAAATCCGCTGACCCGACAGGAATGGCCGAATTTCGTCTATGGTTGTAACTCATTAGGGGAGAGTGTGGGCCTTAGCCTGCCACGCTGGCCCGTGGCGAGTTGGCAGGGGAAAAGACAGCAAGAAGTGAAATTTGATAAGGGATTGGACAGAAAATATAGGGGATGAAAGAAATGATGGGACAGTATGAGAGATAAAGATTTGACTCCGGACCGAAGGGCATTTAAAACCCTTTAGATATTGTCTACCTATATTACAGACAATATCCCCGTACGGGGGATTAGATCACTACAGTATAAATGGATTGCATAGGTGAAATCACATTTCACTGATATTTTGCTGTTTTCTCTCATTAAAGGATATGTAGGCTATACTGAGGTAAAGCGAGAAAACAAGAATTCTTAATAGATTTATAAGAGATGGTGAGGACTAGCCACAAAATGACGTAAACCAAGAACTTACTGTAGTAATTTTTTTTTTTTTTTATCATAAATGTATTTGTACGTAATCATGAAAATGGTAACATGAAGTAACAAACCTAGAATTCTTTTTGGAGGAACGTGTCCCGTCGTTCTAAACTACCCACGTATTTTAGATATGCTCTATACAGTAGAACTGTCCTAAAATACGTATTGTACAGTAAATATCATCTCAAAATCATCTTACATCATAGCAAAATATAATAAAATGTACATATATTACGCGCAGTACAGCAGACGATGCACAAAGCTAAGTTAGGCAAAAGAAAACGTGCGTGTCTGAATTATAGGGATACTTAAGAGCAACAGTCGTAGGCGGGTACATTAAGTCGTAAGATGACTTTGAAATGATATTGGCGTGCTCTGGGATAATAATTTGAGGTATATTTTTGTTTAAACTATTAAGTTTGGCGATGAACTGTTAAAATAGGCAGTTATAAGTGTTTTAGGGGTGTATACACTTAAGAGTAACAGTTGTAGGAGGGAATGTAAGATGACATTGGGTATTTACGATGATTTTAAATTTATTTTTGTTTGAAATGATATTAAATTGTTTTAGTTTGATAATTTATTATATTTTTCTTTGAACTCTTAAATTAGGCAGTAGACTAGTTAAAATAGGCAGTTATAAGCATTTTATTTTAAGGTACTGATAAATTTTGGCGGTTGTTTTGCCATTATAAGCATTTTTCAGAGGGGAATTTTGTATTTCTTAAGTCTTTTGCATTTTCTGCACAGTAAATTTTTTTCATAAAAGTGAGAGAAATATATAAATTTTGAATCCCTAAATATAAATTTTGTATTTATATATATTTAGAAAATATATATATTTATATATATATATATATATATATTAATATATATATATATATATATATATATATATTGTATATATATTGCTATATATATATATATATATATATATATATATATATATATATATATATATATATATATATATATATATATATATATATATATATATATATATATATATATATATATATATATATATATATATATATATATATATATTCATATATTATATATATATATATATATATATATTTATATATATATATATATATATATTGTTATATATATATATATATATATATATATATATATATATATATATATATATATATATATATTGTGTAACCATATATATATATATATATTTATATATTGTTATGAACCCATTTAAAGTAAAATATCGGGACTGGAAATGACTGGCAGAAATTGAGGCAGACAAAAGAGGAAGGAGCAAACTAAAACCAAAGTGGTAACCTTAATACTAATTTATTTACAAAATTTAAACCTTTATACAATTGTACAAATGAGTCAGGCTCATCAATATTTACACAAATGAGTCAGTATCAAAATTTACTTGAAAACTATCTAATAAACAAAATTTAGTACAAACATGAGTCAACAAGTGACAAGAAATATTTTAACATCAATAATTTACCAAAATCCATAGACATTACCAGAGCAGCATAAGTAATTCGACAAACAGGAGTTAATAAACTCAATACCAAAACAATACTTCAGAAATTATTTTTAACAGAATAAATTCATAATAATGAAGCAGCATCAAAAATAAACTGGTCAGTACAACAAATAATTAAACTCAGTAATCCACATGAACATGAGTAACGCAATGAAATGGAAATGGCCAGCACAAAAATTATTACACTAAATAGTCATAGCAAAAAACAAACCAGACGAAATAGTTCAATAAACTATCTAATCAGCAAATGTATAGGCTATGTAAAGTCAAACACTGAACAGTCAATAACATTATGTTAAACTGGAATTGGAAAAATACTTCAAATATGACCCCAGAGCACAAATCTGAAATTTACAGATGAAACAAATGCCCCGTCAAAAATATAAATGTAAAGTCATAAACATTAAACATTTATAAACATTAGGTTAAACAGGAGTTGGAAAATATGTCAAATATGACCTCAAAGCACAGACCTGAAATTTACAGATGAAACAAATGACCCGTCAAAAATAATCTTCACATAACAAACAAGTATAAGTATCTGAAGACTTTGTCACAATGAATAAGTTAAACCCAAAAATACAATGAAACCTTAACACATGCAAATCATAATGCGTCTTATAGATATAATTGGGTTAAATACAACCACCATGGGGTCAAACTGAAGAGGTGAACATCCAACATAAGCAAGTCCACCATACTCGGACCAGAACACCCAAATGTAGCAAACATACAAAACAGGTCAGACCGCAGGCGAAGTCATTCTCCACTGCAAGTAAATCCACCATACTCGGACCAGAACACCCAAACGCAGCAAATATCCAAAACAGGTTGAACTGCAGATGAAATCACCCTCCAAACAAAGAGATCATATATACTTCACAAGACGAGGTCATACTCCACACGACAAGGTCATACTCCACACGACGAGGTCGTACACGACACAACGAAACAAACCAATCCATCTCATACTCCAGGTAACTAATACCTGAAGCTACTCCGACTGGGCCTCATGTAGGCATACCTGAGGCTCTACTGCTGAGAGACTGACTAATACAAACTGCTTCTTGACTCCATGCTGGCCTGCTACTGACTGCTTGTCGTCACACAACACTTAAACAGACGACACCTCACCTGCCAACGTGGTAAACTGAAATCACAAGAGAGGCAACTAGACAGAAGGAAACAATCTGAATATGTTTGTTCCTTACAAACAACCACTTAGCCTGACAATGTACATATATACTATTACAATTTCCCAAGAACCACAGCCACCAACAGCTTCATTTAAAGCTGGAAAATATGGCAGTGCATTTTGGTCACTGCCTGACAAGGAAGGGCGAGAGAGATAGAGGGCCCTCCTTTAATCTTTTAATCACTTTATATCCCTTTCAATTTTCTCTTCTTGAGCCTATGACTGCAGGAGACTTTTGTTTATAGAGACACGAAGTGAGCCAGGAAGGGAGATTAAGAGAAAAGAATAGCTGGCCTGCACCTGGACTTAGTCATAGATGAAACCAACCCCTGAACCAATGTCATAAAAAAGGGTCTCCCTAAATGGGTGAGAGAGACGCACTGCTGGGCACGAGAGGGACACATCATCAGAGAGAGCCATGCCCTATCCTGTGGGGACCTGTAGTCTTCTTATCTGTGAATCCCTCAACTTTCTCTACCGCCAATTCCTCACTGAAGCCACCTCTTCTACAAGGTAAAGTGATCTGTTGCAAAAGTTCTTCCATGTCGGTCACACTGGTTACGTAAATTCTCGTCATCGTGTTTCCATCTCTAAGTGCCAATATTTCCCTATCAACCTTGCCTTGTTAGGTCAGTGTTAAGCAAATACCTGTGTTTAAATAATTACATAAAATTGTGTGCTCAAGGCTTCTTGCACCCTCTGTGCTCGCCTTGTCCTATGTAAATTTTACTGTGTCCTTACTGGCTTTTAATTCGTGAACCCCTATCTTTACAGAGGGTTGTTAGCAGTGGAAACCTCTCTTGAATGTGCCGTGTGTCAGCATCATCACACCGACGGATGTACTTTCAAGTCTTTCCCGTTATAATTAACCTCTCAGGCCTTGCATGCCTGATTAGTCCATTTCTTCTTCTGATATTTCATTTCATGTAAATACACGTAATCATAAACTTACCCTAACATATTTAGTTACAAATACCTTGTGAGTAGAGCCCTCAGCTCAGATAAAATCACTCTTTTCCTTGTGTTTTTACGATTTCCTGTATCAACAGCAGTCAGATTCTATGGAAAAAAAATCATTCATTTAGAGTCTATAATTGGCTCATGGTAAGTATTTTGCCTGGAAAAATCGTAAAAAATGGATGCCCATTGCTTAGGATCTCGCAATCTGCACATTGCAGAATAAATCCTTGTCACCTTGCAACTTGCCGTATCAGCGACTAGCAAAGCTAGGCCGGGTGCGAGACAAAGAAACGAATCTTTTGAGTAAATTCCGCATGCGCACAGTCAAGGCGTTTCCACACAGTGAGTATTTTTATTTTATGTTAGGATAGGAAGCGAAATTGTGACTGAAAATAGGGAAAGGTTAGGTAAGTGCATGCAGTCCACTCATCGAAAAGGGAGAGTTAGTATCCGTTACACAAGTTTTGATAGCCCCTGCATGAGGGCTTGCATGTTTTTCACATAGGCAAGCTAGGAAATTATGAAGCGTTGAAAATAAAAAAAGGAAATAGGGCGTGTATTTCCTCTCTGTGTTGTCCAGACAAATTTGTCGTCTTGGAATAGTTAGGCACATGTTTTAGAGGTTAGAAATCCATTAGGTAAACACTGTAGAGTAAAATCTCAGAAAGGGTAAAATTTGTTTGCTTCATATTTTATTTGTAAACATTCCTCTGCGCTGCACCGCCTGTGATAAATTTTATTTCATTTTAAAGCTTTCCCGCTATTTCATTCATAAGCATAAGGAACCTTTTTTTCTCTGTTTATTTGTGGTTATCTTTTGTTTGGCTTAAAAGGTCCGCTGCGACAGCGTGGCCTTCATGCCATTCCTAGGGAAATTTTGGATAGCCTAAGAGAAAACTTTATCTTCTTAACAAACCATAAGTGGATTAATGTTTGTATAAGCAGGGTCAGTCTTGGGAAAAATTCCCGCTCTGGTCATTGACCATTGGCCAAGCGACCTTGAGCTGTCAGCTGCGAGAACCCAAGTGGTTAATAGCAGGTCATGTGCAAGGAGGCAAATATGTATGCATGGGACTTAGGCAAACAGCGCCCATAGAATTACGTTTTGTGTTTATATTAGGATTGGAGGAAAAGGTTCTTAACAAAATACCCACATTTATCAGTGTAACTTGCAAATAATATAATTTTAACTTATCCGTCTCCCAACGGTGAACTTACCACTTCTATAAAAATAAATAGAAATGTACTTCTAAAACAGCTGGCTTTCTAACCCACCAATTTGTACCCATACATAAAACTTAGCCCCCCTCCTCTGCGCCAGCTATCAGTGTCTCTCCATTTTTTTTTAGGTTTACGATACATCATTTCTTTTATTTTTTTCAGTTTATTCTATTTTATTTATTTTGTTAGGGTTATCATTCTGAGAATGTCAAGACGCCCACTGAGTTCCCGAACCTAACCCATATCTGGACTCCACTAAGAAGAATTTTTTTCCTTATCACAAGAAAACAAATCCACGCCCTACAAGGCAAAATTGGGAATGGGCGATAGCCGGCCAAGTTCATACGTGAATCCGAAACCATGTCCAACGAGACAAAATAAAAAGAAAAAATCCGTTCCCTGTGAACAAATCTACGCCCTACGAGGTAAAATAAAAATAAAAAAAAAACATTCACTGTGAACAAATCACGCCCTACGAGGCGAACCAAAAATCCCCACCACCCACGCAATAGCCGGCCAAGTCCGTGTGTAAAATAGAATACAATTTGCGTCTTTCGAGACATATTAAAATTCAATGAAGAAATCACACTAAGTCTTATTTAGACAAGAAAATTCATTCATCAAAAAGAAACACCTAAGTCTTATTCAGACATATTAAAAAAAAAACCAAGTCTTATTCAGACATTAAAATTCATTCATCAAGAACACACTAAGTCTTATTTAGACATATTAACATTCGTTCATCAAGAACACACCAAGTCTTATTCAGACATATTAAAATCCTTTCATCAAGAATGCACTAAGTCTTTTTCAGACATATTAAAATTTGTTCATCAAAGAACCAACTAAGAGTTATTCAGACGTATTAAGATTAGTTCATCACGCACAAACTTGGGTCTTCGGAAACCCTGAAATTTGAGTCTTACTCAGACATTGATTTTTTAAAGAGTCACACCCATATAAGCGTCATCTCAAGATGTCTACAACAACCAGAGCCCAACAAAACAAAGACTTCAAGTTTTGTATGTTCGCTGGAAAAGACATGGGACTGTCAGGACAAGCCCTAAGGGAGTGGGTCCAAGAGAAAGTAGATGATGCCAAGGTGGAAAGAGAGGCAGAAAGGCAGAAGGAGAAAGAAAGGCAGGAGAAGGAGAAAGAAAGAATAGCCCAGGAGAAACGAGAAGAGGCAGAAAGACAAGAGAGGGAGAAAGAAAGAATAGCCCAGGAGAAACAAAAAGAGGCAGAAAGAATAGCCCAGGAGAAACGAGAAGAGGCAGAGAGACAGGAGAAGGAGGCCAAAAGAAACACAAAGAAGGAAGACCAAGAGAGACAGGAGAAGAGGGGAAGAACAAGATAGGCTGGATAGACTTGCCAGGGAAGAACAAGAAAGAAAGATAGGCTCGGAAGGGAGGAAAAGCAGTGGGCCCATGAGCTACAGGTGGCCCAAATTGGCACTGCCAGTTCCTCTCCAGCCCCAGGGGCATCTGCCCTCACTCAGGCTCATACTTTCATGCCCAAGTGGACAGAGGCTGAGCCCGAGGTGTGGCTCGATTGGGCGGAAAGGGTCCTTAGTGCCTACCCACTCGCTCGCGCCAGTCTCCCTACTCTTGGGGAAATTCCTCGGAAGAAAGGGTCTAATTGCTTTCAACGTCCTCCCTGGGGAGGATCAAGGGAAATGGGTGGAAGTGCACCAGGCGATCACAAAGGCATATGAAATCACCCATGAATGCTGGAGACGACTCTGTAGAGATCAGATAAAAGAAGCAGGACAGGCCTGGTCTGACTGGGCGTATCAGTCAGATATGGCCCTCTCTAAATGGCCGGAGTCCCTGGGAGCCTCCACTGCCAAGGACATCCTCGAGCGGTTCAAGATTGAGAATTTTTTTATATTATGCTCCTTCCGCCCTAGACACCCATGTATGTGAAAAAGCGTCCAAGACTCTGGCGGAATGCTGTCGCCTCGCCGACACATGGGACACCCATCACGCCCATGCAAGTTCACTGGGATGTAAAATATGCCTCTTTCTTTCACCTCCGGCACCCCTCCACCCAAGAATGGGCACTCGCAGAAACCTGTTGTGTGTGGGTTCTGCAAGAAAGCCGGGCATTCCACCGAGCAGTGCTGAAGCAAACCTTCTCCCGGGAATCTACCAATTAACAAGCCTGCCCCCTCCACACGGGCAGTGCCACGAAGGGATTATAGCCAGAGCTATTGCATGGCTTGCAAAGTTTATGGCCACTCTCCCACATGGGCAAAATGCCCTAATAATAAATCAAGTACCCCCCTCAATTGCCTTGGCAGTTACAAATCCCATGTCCTTAGGCCCTCCAGCCGAGGGTCCCATTTACGTGGCACCTCCTCGCGGTAGCTACCCCGCACGCCAGGTCAAGGCATTTGATGACTCTGGCGCGCAAATTTCCCTCATAAGGAAAGACAAAGTTCCCTATGGAGCTATCATTAGCCGACGTAAACTTGTCACAATTGAGGGTATCATTCAATTTAAAATGATACTCACTACGGTTCAGTTGAGTCACAAGATCTCACAGATCCAAAATTTGCAATCTTGCAATAGCAAGCTATATTCCTGGAGGTTATGACATCCTCCTGGGACAGGACTTCCAGTCCCCAGTTAAGTTACAGCAATCCAGGGGTCCAAATCCCCCAAACCATTCATTAGGCACGAGTAAGCCTCAAACGCCTACACTCATTACACTGCAAGTGCCACCTGAGTAGGATGTGCAGTGGCCCCTCCATCACGATCGATCCCAGATCCCATTCTTAACGGCCCTGCCCCAGGACCCCATCTCCATCTCCCAGGAGATCCCAAACTCAGGATCCACAATCTCTGCTCGCCAGCTTGGCTCCGCTGAGCAGTGCCAAGCTAAGGGAGATTCCGAATGACGAGCAAATTCCAAATCAAATAATATTATGTGCCTGACCCTGCCTTAGTGCCAGCGCTAGAGCACGCCCCCAATCTCCATTCAAGAGATCCAAATCAGGATCCTCCTATTCTCCTGGCCTGGCTCCGCTAGCCAGATTCGACCAAGAGAGAGGATCCTCCCAACCACAAAGGAAGCTCACCCAACTGGTGCGGCCTTGCAACCTGAGCCTGAGCTGGCATGCCCTAACCTGCAAGCCTATCAAGCCCACACAGGACCTTTGTCCTTCTCCCGGCCAGCCAACTCTGGACACGACCAATGGGAAGGATTCTGCCGTGTCTCAAATGGCCTATGAACTCACAGAACTGCAGCGACTTGGGGTAGAAACGGAAGTGAATGCCCCTGCTTCGGCCTCCAAAGAAGCATATACAGGTGGCACTCCAATGTCTTCCTCGGACTCGGTTTGACTGATTCCCCTACCAAGGAGACCCATCAACGGGCGTAGGAAACGTCAGGTAGCTTAAAGAGAGCTGCTGAACTCTCCTGGGACCAGTGCAAAATTTGGCACAGCGCCACCTTTTTATCCTACAAAGTTCCTTGGCACCTCTATCCAGAAGAGGGCGTCTGGTTTCCTCACCTATTTATTTTTCTTATAACTCGGTAATTTATTCTTTTCCTTTAACATTTTTCTTTTCATTATTTTGTTCAATTAATCATATTATTTTATGCCTCACAAAGGCTTATATTTTACCCTGTTCCCACTCTGCCCATGCAGAGTGCAATTGACATCCCAGTTTTATGTCTTATGACTTCCTTTCGAAGCCCCTTGAGCAAAAGAATAAACCTAACCTATTTTTCATTGGCTAGAGAATATAATTTCGAGATATTAATCATCATTTTTCTTTAACATTATCTGTTGCCTTCTTTGTTATTCCCTTGTAATTTAAACCTCGCATCCGTAAATTGAAACGACCGTGTACTTTACATATTTGTCTGTCCTTCCTTGTACTTAGCTTGTGCTCATGAGCACCATTGACTTCAGTGCCACGTTTGGCACTGTGCCGTCAACTTAAGTAACATGGTGACACCTAACGAAGACCATGTAATGCTAATTGCATGTCTTTGACTGTAACAACTATTAAAAGTAAATGCATGATTATTTTAAGACTTAGATTATGGAAATCACTTACAATTATTGTGTTTAAAATTTACAGTAACTTTCTTTTAGTTGTAAATGTACCTGTTTTAAAGTAACAATAATCTAAAGTTAAAACCTTTATCTTTTTCTTACTCTGTGATTAACGTAAAACATTGAATTCTTTATCAAGTTAATTTTCAAAGTAACAGTAATCTTATATTGAAACAGAGAGATTTAGGTTACTAAATTCTACCTCAAGTGCCGGTAATATCTTATATGATGCAGAAAGATTGAGGATAAATATAGCATTTGTCTGCTGGATCCTTGGTTTGGTGTAGACACTTGCACCTGACTGAAGGTGCGAGATGTCAACTTGGGGCGGGGCGGGGCGGCGGGGAGTTATAATAATTTCCCAAGAATCCCAGCTACCAACTGCTTCATTTAAAGTTGGAAAATATAGCAGTGCATTTTGGTCACTGCCTAACAAGGAAGGGTGAGAGAAATAGAGGCCCCTCCTTTAATCTTTTAATCGCTTTATGTCCCTTTCAACTGTCTCTTCTTGAGCCTATGACTGCAGGAGACTTTTGTTTACAGAGACACGAGGTGAGCCGGGAAGGGAGATTAAGAGAAAAGGACAGCTGGCCTGCACCTGAGACTTACTCATAGATGAAACCAACCCCTAAGCCGACGTCATAAAAAAGGGTCTCCCCAAATGGACGTGAGAGAGCCACATCTCCTTTAGAGAGAGCCATGCCCTATCCTGTGGGGACCTGTAGTCTTCTTATCTGTGAACCCCTCAACTTCCTCTGCCGCCATTTCCTCGCTGAAGCCACCTCTTCTACAAGGTAAAGTGATCTGTTGCAAAAGTTCTTCCATGTCGGTCACAGTGGTTAAATTTTCGTCACTTGTTTTCATCTCTAAGTGCCAATATTTCCATATCAACCTTGCCTTGTTAGGTCAGTGTTACGCAAATGCCTGTGTTTAAATAATTACATAAAATCATGTGTTCAAGTCTTCTTGGCACCCTCTGTGCTCGCCTTGTCCTATGTAAATTTTACTGCGTCCTTACTGGCTTTTAATTCGTGAACCCCTATCTTTACAGAGGGTTGTTAGCAGTGGAAACCTCTCTTGACTGTGCTGTGTGTCAGCATCATCACACCGACGGATGTACTTTCAAGTTTTCCCTGTTATAATTAACCTCTCAGGCCTTGCATGCCTGATTAGTCCATTTCATCTTTTGATATTTCATTTCATGTAAATACAGGTAATCTTAAACTAACGTGTTTACTTACAAATACCTCATGAGTAGAGCCCTCAGCTCCTACAAATTCCCCATTTTCCTTGTGTTTTATGATTTCCTGTATCAACAGCAGTCAGATTCTATGCAAAAAAAAATTTAGAGTCTATAATTGGCTCAAGGTGTATTTCCCCAGGTAAATTTTTTATACAAAAATCACAAAAATGGACACCACATTGTGGATCACAATATATATGCATATATATATATATATAAATATATATATATATATATATATATATATATATATATATATATAAAAATAGCAAATATACCATATAGACAAAAATTATTTCGTTACTATATCTTATTTGTGTAAATTCCGCATGCATTATTATATATATATATATCATAGATATTTCCATATATATATATATTTTATATATATGTTGGGATATATATATAAATATGTATATATATATATATATATATATATATATGTAAGTGCATGCATATCCACTCATAAACATATCGACAAGATAATAAAGTTGTGTATCCAGTATCATTGCATGGATGTACTATATTTGATAGCCCCTGAACTCAGCTTCCTATTATGCAATGTTTTTACATATGATATATATGGAGAGAGAGATCCTGTTCGTATAAATGTTATTTCGAGACGTTGCTGTATATTGATGTTGCCCGTTGAAATATGAAACATTCAAACCCAGCTATCTATAATACATAGGATATTTCATATATTATTCACCCACGCTGTTTCTCTTTTATTTAAACTATAAAGGTTTTCAAATTTTAGAAACACAGAAGTTTCTATCAAAACCGAGGTCTATAGAATTAGAAAAATGTATGTTTTTTACAGCTGTATATAGATATATATTTCCGTAATAATGGACACTGTTACATAGAATAAAAATGTAGGTAAAGAAATAGTAATACTGATTGATTTCAGCCTATCATATTATATATTTGTAATATTTGATTGTTACATTGACACACTACATGCCTGGTATATAATATTTTTATTTTTCTTGTAAATCATATTTTTAAAGCTAATCACCTATTTTTTTTGGGATATTTTATAAGCATAAAATAAAATTGATTTTTCAACTGTTTATGACACATTTGATTTCAGTATCTTTTGCTTTTGGCTTGAGTCTTGATGGTGAGGGGGCAAGCTGACAGTGTGGCCTATAGTCTTGGGGCGCGCCATTAAATATATATAATTTGGTTAATTATAAGAATAACATATATAATCCGATAAAATAAAGGTATACTGTAGAATTATTACAAACCATAACGGTTAGGATATAATGTTTGTATAAATCTATAAAAGCAGTCTTATATTTGGTTCAAAAACCATTCATTATATGATTGAATGTCATTTATCAGAAAGAAAATTATAAAATGTTTAGAATCTTCGAAAATATGTGTTTAAAATAGCTGTATATGATAATTTCCAATTCTGGTTATATATATATCATATATATATATATATATATATATATATATATATATATATATATATATATATATATATATATATATATATATATATATATATGTATATATATATATATATCCTGGATATTGTTATGTGTTCTTAACAAATGAGTTTTTTATTAATTTAATAGTAATTTATGAAGACCCATAAACTGTTAAAGCAACTTACAAAAGTCATTTAAATTTAAAAATTAGCCTCAAAAACTACAGAAAATAATGGACTAATGGAAAAGGAAATCTCCATCAAAATCACACCAATTTGTCCCCCACAAAAAGAAAGAATTAGCCCCCAAGGAAATTACTGAACTGTCAACTGTCTACACAGTCAATTTTCCATTTTTTTAAAGTTTATAACGCATGGATTTGTGCTCTATGGACATTTAGTTTTAGATTGGTAAGGCTATTTCTCTTCCAAACAATGGGATCGAGACACAAGGCTGCCTGTGCTGAAAATTACTTACTTAACCTTCCCTATTTCTGACTTACTGCACGGGAATAGTTGACCTGTCACTAAACAATATTAATTATTCTTACACTAGACTTCATAAAAGAAATTGTTTATATCCTAATATCATAGATGGTGGCGAAACCATGAAACAAAAAGGAAAATAAATACAGAAAGAATACTAGCGGATCAACGAAAAACTGTCAATTTTCAAACTTACCGTTACGTGGTAGGTTGCTGCATAAAACGGACGATTCAGAGGTTCTTGAACAATAGCACGTCCTCTCGATTCACTAATAAAAAAACAGTAAGAGGAAAGGACAAAGGATAGTTAGCCTGAACACAACCATGTCTTAGCATCTTTCTTGAGACTCTCTCTAACCCACTCGTTCAGTCAAAACAGGGCAAGCTGTATTGCCATATGGCTTTCGTCCATCAGCCACTGGCAGTCTGGAAATTTGACAGAGACATCGCCAAATGCATAGGACAAAGCAGAAGGAAGCTTAAAACCACCTTTACTAGAGGCAACTTTTTGAAAACCTTCTCTGTAAAATTAGGTCCCTAATGCTAACCCAGCTAGAGAGTTATTTTTTAAATACCCAGCCTACCCCTGCATTCAAAGACGCCTTCTTGTCTTTGTTCGAAGTTATCTTCCTACAATAAAAATGCATAGAGGGCTCACAGCAGAATATTTATAAAAGCTCCCCATTAAGAAAGGCCTTCACTCCCTTTCAAGGCATGAAGGTCTGTACTAAATAAGCAGTTTGCCTCAAAACAAGGGTTACTCTTCTCCCTGAGCAGATTTGTCCCGTGCAGCCTAACTAGGACTGTCTACCTAACTCTAGATAGGATATGAGCTTTGATCATTATATTACAGAATTCTAACTGTACTTGAAGGTGCTTATGGTTATTTCATGCTACCTCCTACAATCGTGATGTTTTAGACCTAGCCTAATGGTACATTCTATGGTATTCCCTAGCCTAACCTATCCTAAGGCAGAACCAAAACACCAACGTAAGGGACAATGTACTAACTAAATCACAAGGTTTTCAGGAAAACAATTAGTAATTACTGGTTAATACATGAGTCTGCCTCATATGATAAATGCTTGCAAACTGAAGTCTTAGGCCATGCGTGTCATGAGCATAGTGGCTCTTTTCACAATGGTTTGATTGTCTGGTTTTAGTTACAACTTACATGAAAGATGTGGCTCGATGAAAGGTGGAAGGGACAAGCAGTTACTACTCTGATGTACAGTTAATCTGGTCTAGGCTATGTATGGCCCCAGAGATCATCTGGCTACCTCCTCTGGGCAAGGGGCCAGGATCACTCTAAGATGGTAGGGCACTGTGCCGAGAGGGCACTAGTGCCAGGATGAACTCATGGCTCTGCAACCACTGGGCTCTCTTCGCCCTCTCTTCTTCTTCTTCCTGGTTCCTCCAAGGCCTATCTATGTCAACCCTCCTGGTAATGAGGACACCGACTCTGGGGAAAGGCCAGAAGGGCTAGGGGGCATGAAGTCAGGGGTAAGATTCAGAAGCTACAGGAGTGCTCCCTACTCTGGGTGCTGCGACAACCGGAGCGAGGCGATCTCGACCTCTGCATCCGAGGAGGCCAGTTCCTGGTCTCCCAGAGAAGGTGTAACAGTTTGGTCTTCATGGGTTCATCATCTGGGGACAGATTTGCCCTGAAGAAGAAGTGTCAAGTGCCGGAGGCTCTCCAGTTGCTATGATTAGTGCTGCGGGGAATCCTGAATCTCCCGGAGGTGGATCCACCTCATGATTTGGACCAGGCACAGGGTCCTTTTCAATTGATGGCTCAACGTCCACACCAGACAGAGCATGGCACTGCTCAGTGCTCACAAGTAGCACTGGCAGCGGTGGAGGGTCAGGCATGCCGAACAAGGGGTCCGGAGGTGCAATACCTCGCGGATGGCTTAAATTTGGCTGTGGCAGAGATTCCTGCCCCAGCTGGAGATCAGAGCCTCCTGGGTCTTGCTCAGGGCGTCCGCTGGGCGTTGCTTACTTGGGCAGCCCTCCCAATTTGTGGAGTGGCCTGTCCCCTGGCACATCCTACAGCAGTACTGCTCCTCCTGAACGTCTCTTCAGGGAGAGGGAGGACCTCTTTGTTGGCACGGCCCTTCACAAATGGAGAGGGCTAGGCCCAGAAATGGTTTGGTGTGTGGCCCTTCTGCTGACCACTTTGGTGGGGCGGAAGGTGGGGTTTTGTCTGGATTGGGTTCTCCTACAGTCTGGCCTCCGTGGAGGAGGCAGCATGGCTGCCAGTGGCGTTGGTGAAGGGCTTCCCCAGAGAAGGTCCCAACCCAACAGGAAGTCTACTCCGAGCTGAATTCCACCCACCATGCCAAGGCAATGGGGTGCAGCATGCCCCAAGGTGTCATGACCTGGTAATGGGACAGTGGCCTTCCCCACTTCATCTCCCACCAGGTTTTTCGTCAACCAAGGCACCGGCTGGCACTTGGGCTCTGGAGATCAGGCCAATGTCTGCTGCAGTGTCTACTGTGACCAGAAGGGTCACGGGCACGCTAGAGACCTTAAGAGGGCCACCGTGATGAACTGGGTCTCCAGTCTCTCAGGGTAAAAGGATCTTTTGCGGCCTGGCCAGGAGAGAATGAGTGCTGGCCTCTGAGGTTGACAAATTTGGTGGTGGGGTACATGATGTGGACAGGCCAGATTTCCAGCACTGTAGTGGCCGCCAGCACCACAGGGTGCATTTGCTGGCCTCTTTTGGGTGGGCCTGAGTGGCCTGCAGTAAATGTTGCTGTGGAGACTGGTTGAGTGGATGAAGCCTGGAGGGAGTTCTGGCTGGTGGTAGGGCTGTTTATCATGTTAGTGCCAAGGCACACAAAGTTCCTCCAGCATGGTCCGATTGAAAAGGTCCTCAAACATTGTGCAAGACAAGGAGTCTAACCAGCAGGTACCAGACTGGGTCTTGTGACAGGCCCATTCAGTCCAGGACCAGCTGACTTCCTTGGCAAGACCTCGGAACCGCTGTCTCCATTTCCCCAGGGTTATTTCGTAGGCCTTCAAATGACTCTTCGATTCAACCATGTTGCCTCTCTGGCTCTTCTCCAGTGAGCGGGTGGGCTGCCTTAGTTTTCCCTCCATGTGCTTGGCTGAAATACTAAGGCCCTGTCTGTCTTGGTGGTGTTGTAGTTATCGAAGAGTGCCTCGATTTCCTCCAGCCATGCTTCTGGCTCATCCTCAGTCCACTTGGGGACGAGGGAATTAATGCTCGAGATTGGAGCATTTGGTGCAGCAGGTGTGGGGCTGGAGGCTTGCTGTCTAGCCATAGCTTCGGCATTTCTCTTCTTGTTCTTTCCAGCTCGAGCTCCTTTTCCTTGAGAGCTATTCTTTTCCTTGCAGGCTAACTCATTATTCTTCTCCTTTCTTCTCTTTCTTCTTCCAGCTGCCTCTGTTCAATTAATCATTCATATGCCTCCGCTCTTCTTCTTCCTCTCTGTTCAGGCTTCAATTGATTCCGCCTTCATGTCTTTTTCCTTCTCTCACTGGCCAAGTCATCCACCTGTTCCTTGATTCACATGGCTAGAAGTCCAAACCAGATGAGACCTGCCATCCATTTCCCCAGCTCCATGAAGGCTTCTTATTATTCTCTGCTGCCATGGTTCTGGTGGGAAGGGTGTCTATCCGGGTCGATTGGATGTACTTGGGCAGCAAGGAAGTGTCCTTCAGATTTGTGGCACCTTTCAATGAGTGGCACTGTTTGGCAAGCCGTGTAGAGGTCACGCAAAGTTAAGTATATCTTGAGTTTAACCAGACCACTGAGCTGATTAAAAGTGCTCACTCTGGTGGCACTCAGTATCTTATGTACTGGTGCAGGTTACTACCAGAAAACTTTTCTTCTGTGTTCCTTTTGTCTGGTTTTTTTTTTTTTACAATTAGTTTGTTTGGTTGGCACTATGGTGCCAGTGCATTCCTAAATTTTACTTGAGTCAAACTAATTATATTTAAAAAATGCACTCTACCCCAGTAGATGTAACAAATCAGTGAGTGAGAGAGAAAGGAGAGAGTTTCAAAGAGAGAGAGAGAGAGAGAGAGAGAGAGCTATTCAGTTGATGACAGTGCTTCAGATTAGTGGCACTGTGGAAGGGAAAAGTGAATTTGTGGCTGTTTTTTTAGGGCCCTCGTGAGTGTCTGGTCCCAGCACCCACTGTGCTGCAACCCCTTCTCATGCAGAGGGAAAGGCTACTGTCTGCTTAGGTCTGGATAAAAGACCTCACTCGTGACCAACAGTTTATAACTGTAATTAATCTTAACTTGTCCTCATCTATTTGTGGGACAGAGGTGTTTCTTTTTATTTGGGTTTAATTTAATTAATTATCCCGGTGTCGGCCCTGAACTTTCTTATGAAGAGGGTCACATATACTTTGATGTTAGAGTTAAGTGAATGCTTCTTGAATATGAAAGGAGAGAGAGAGAGAGAGAGAGAGAGAGAGAGAGAGATTCAGTTAGCCAATTTGTGCTGCCTGAGAAAATTTAAGTAAAAAATTGTATAATTGCACACTGGCAGGGTTCTTAGTTGAAATACGTCGTCTTGGGCTCTCCTTAGGGGGGTTTTAACAATCATAACTTTCCCAGTAGCCCTGGATGGTCGTCTTACTCTGAGGAGTTATGATTAAAATTATAAGTTCTTTTCTTTATATGATTTCTTACGCCAGTGGATTTGTATAGGAACTTGTTATCTGTATATTTCTTAACTAAGACCTATCATTCCCTGACTAAATTATACCTTGTTTTTATCTGTTGTATGGAACCCTGTCCTATTTTCTATCTATCAAAGTCTATCTGGCTAAGATTTTGCGAGGGGGATTACTACAGGTAAGCATAAACAAAGTGTTCCCAAAAGTGGCAATGAGGCAGAGCTAAAAGACTGTGGCTACCTGAGTCACACAAAAAAACAACAAAGGTTTTAAGATGGCGGACTTACTGGCTTTAATTCAACCTGTTAGCCCAAATTCAAAACAAGTCAAAACAACTGTTGTTAGCTGGGGCAAACAAATGCGGCTCAGCTGGCTGTGAATACACTGATCTTCAAGGTTTTCAATCTTTTTTTAAATTAACCTCACAAAGCACTCAAACTCCTCTCACAAAACAAACAAAGCAAATGCAGAATACAGATTTTACTGTAAATACCAACAATGCAAAGGGGTTTATGTTATAGATGGAAAACCTCATTACTATGCTAGGCTACACTGTTCTCTTTTTCCTTGTCTTAAATGCTTTCCTGGAACTCATGCCATTCACTGCCGAGACGAAAAAATAAAATGGATTCGTGACGTCCTGATGGGACTGAATTTACGTTAAAAATGCAAATTATTATGAAATTAACTATTGCCATTCGTTTGCTATTTTAATGACACGGAGATTTTGATATACTTCCCACTATATGAACATTTATTAACTCCGTCATGCTCAAAAAGGCCATCTTCAATAAATAGACGGACATGGTTGATTTTTTGAAATTCAACAACAACTCTGCAAATTTTGTCCCCTATCCTACAAGAACACGTTAGGTGCACTTTCTCCGCTCTTTGTTGTGTACTAGTTAACTCTTTCAAAAAATCATTTATCATGCATTAATCCTTGGCCAGAAATATATAGCAAAATATCAACAAATGACTTAACTTAAGTCACCTTCGCTGGAAATGTACAGCCATTGTATCTGAAAGCTGCAAAAGTGCTTCTTTTAAAGATTTTGCAAATTATTAATTAACTGCTCTCAATGCACACTTTCCTACCTACGCTAATTTCTTTTATTATAACTGGTATTATTATTATTATTATGCCTTGTGCTGTCTCCTTGTTTGGGAAATATAATGAAATTAAATATGTGACTTTTCCCTTTGGAATTAATGTAATTAATTTTTACTCCAGATTCTTTTCTAAAATTAATTAGATCCTAGACTAGGTCGCCAATGTTATGTGTGGGGGCTTGGCTGATGAGTTTTTAATTAATTAACATAATTTATGAGGCCCTGAGTTGCCAAGACACACATAACCTGTCATTTAAAGCTAAAAATTAACCTCAAAGACAGACAATTACTTAATGGAATAAGGTCTCCAGTCAAGAAATCACAGATACAATTAGTCCACACAAAAAAGAAAACCCCTATAATTGTTAGACAAGGAATGAAATTATAGCAAAAAATTACATGAACTTTTTCAAATCTGACACAGTCAATTTTTCTCTTTGCTTCACAAAAAGTTTTAACACAATGGATTATATTCTAGTAATATATTTAGTATTGATAAAGGCTATTTCTCTTCTGAACAATGGGATCGAACACAAGGCTGCCTCAGTGCTGCAAATTACTTACTTAACCTTCCTAATTCCTAATTACTGCATGGGAATAGTTGAGTGTCTTAAGAAAATACAAATTATTCTTACACTAGACTTCATAAAAGTAAATTGTTTATATCCTACTATCGTAGATGGTGGCGAAAAAGAGAAAACAATGAATTGAAAATACATTAAAGAGATACTAGCAAACAACGAAAATCTGGCAAATTTCAAACTTACCGTGGACGTGAGGTTTGAATAACCATACAATGGATGATCGGGTCTTGAAATAGCTGTAATCTCAGCTCACTAATATCAAGAAAACAGTAAGAGGGTAATTACAAAGAAGTTAGTATTGTACACATGACTCGTGTGCCTTGCACGCTCTTGAATCTTGCTCTGACCAGTCAAGGGTCAAAACAGGGCATTCAACTGACTGTGTTTAGGCCTTCATCCATCACCCCAGGCAGTCTGAAAATTTGACAGAGACATTGCCGAATGCATAGGACAAAGCAGAAGAAAGCTTAAGACCACTTTTACTAGAGGTTACTGGGTGAAAACCCTCTCTGTGGGTTAGGTCCCTAATGCTACCCTAAAGATGTTATTTTTTGAAATTCCCAGCCTACCCCTGCATCTACAAAGACACCTTCTCGCCTTTGTTCACGTATTTTCTCTACAATAAAATGCATTTTAGATGGTGAATGGCAAAATATATATTTATATATATATATATATATATATATATATATATATATATATATATATATATATATATATATATATATATATATATATATATATATATATATATATATATATATATATATATATATATATATATATATATATATATATATATATATATATATATATATATATATATATATATATATATATATATATATATATATATATATATATATATATATATATATATATATATATATATATATATAATATCTTTTATATAATATATATATATGTAATATATATATAATATATATATAAAACACTATTTATACAGTATGAAACCATATATATATATATATATATATATATATATATATATATATATATATATATATATATATATATATATATATATATATATATATATATATATATATATATATATATATATATATATATATATATATATATATATATATATATATATATATATATATATATATATATATATATATATATATATATATATATACATATACACACACAATATATATATATATATATATATATATATATATATATATATATATATATATATATATATTTATATATATATATAATATATATATATATATATATATATATATATATATAATATATATTATATTTATATAAATTATATATATTTATAATTATATATATATAAGAATAATATATAGCATAATATTACTATATATATATATATAATATATAACATATATATATATAATTATATATATATATATATATATATATAATAAGAAATATATTATATTATATATATTTATATAATATTATAATATATATATATATATATATATATATATATATATAATATATAAGATTATTATATATTATTAATATATTATTATTATTATATATATATATAATATTATATATATATATATTATAATATATTATATATATAAAAATGTAAGTAGTTGGCATAAGTTAGAAGTCAAATATCTCAGGACAGGGTGACAAGGAGATAATCAGTTCATCTGTAGGTGGTATTTATTTGCTGACGTTTCGTATCACTTTGTTACATCATCAAGGCTAAAAAAGAAAATTTACAAATTAAAATACATGGGAATAAAAGTGGAACCTGACTTCAAGAGACTCAACATGCTATATAAATATTACATTAAAACAAGACAGTTCATAAAAAGCACCTGCTAGTAACAAAGATATTGAAGACTGAATGATTAAAAGGGAAAAGTGTATGTAGCAGCAAAGAAAACTGGCTCAACCATATACAACTGAACAGAGGTGGTGTGTGAGTTCAACTTAGGAACTAGCTGTTTTATGAATAACGATTCCAAAATTAGCAGTTCGTGTGGATGATTTGTTTTGGCAAAACAAGAAGTCATTTAATCAATATTGTTTGACATATATTTGATTATTTCTGATATTAGAAAATTCTGGATTGGACAATCTTCTAAAAAAAAATAAATGAATAAAATAAAATATAAATTTAATATATATATATATATATATAATTTCATATATATATTTATATATATATATATCTATATATATATATATATCTCTATCTCTTATATATATATATATATCTATATATATATCTATATATTATATTACATATTGTAATATAAATATATATATATATATATATATATATAATATATATATATATATATATATATATATATATATATATATATATATATATATATATATATATATATATAGTATATATATATATATATATATATGTTCCCATCATTCTGTATTAATAAATATTGATATATATATATATATATATTCCATTTATAAAATATATATATATACCATGTGATATAATATATATATTATACTATATACTGTCCATAAGGCTTCCAATAATATATAAAGGCATTTATTCATATATTAATTTCATTTCATCAGATATATGGATATTGTCTATATCAAATACTTTCCACTAGAAAATGTTTTTCAGGAATCTTTATAATCAATTTTGAAATCATAAGTTATAGTAAACTTGCAATCGTCTCTTCAGTGCTCAATCTGAAATGTGAAGAAGATGATCCAAGTCAGCGACAAAGTAAGAT
>NC_089767.1:7755755-7788255 GCF_040412425.1 Macrobrachium rosenbergii
GTGGTTAGTAAGGCATGGCCAGATTTAGCCCATTAGTCAACAGGGCTTATTTGAGAGCCATGCTTGTCGGCTAGGGCTCTCTGAGAGGTAACCAGCTTAAGATTAAGTACACTCAGGAGTCTTGATTTATTCCTGCATCTGACCCATTTTTAATATACCATGTGGGCCGTAATGTGGTTGCAGGTAGGTCGGTCAAGCATGCGACAGAGACCTGTTGTCAGGTAATGGGACTGAAACATAAGCACATGGGTGGGAGGGTGCTCTGTGATTGGTTGTGCAGCATGGTGGCTAAACCTGGGGTTGGCAGTGAAAGTCGGAGCTTATAAAAGAAGAGAAGAAATATTTGACAATTGTAATGTTTAAGGAGTCTATAAATAGATACAGGTCATGACTGGCAGTTGTTATAAGACTGTAAACATGTTTGTTTGCATACTTTGTGGGAACGTAGAAAAATTATGAATTTAGGTGCAAGTAGTCCAGTAATGGTATGAAAGTGGGAATGAAGAGAGAGTTTCTTGCTGATTCTGGACATATTCTTGTCTGGGTCTGGAGAATGAGAAATGACGGTATGGTGTGGGAGGTATTGAAGTAGAAGTATTACAAACCCAAGTAAGAGTTCATGACTCAGCATGAAATGTAAAGGGATGTCAGAACGCAGAATAAAGGTGATGGATGTTGAGATGATGATATACAAGGTTCATTGAGGAGAAATTAGAGAAGCAGGAGGTTGATTGAAGTACAGTTGCATAACAAAAGAGGAGGTCAAGGATAACGTGGCCAGAAAGATAGAGACAGGAAAGTTAGAAAATAATGAAAATATCTGTTGTGAATTTTGAGTCAAAACTTTAGAAGTAAAGAAAGTGTAATGAAGTAAATGTAGGTACTAAGGTTAATAAACAAATGATTGTAGCAATAAAATGATAGTGAAGAATAAGAGACTTATATAGTGATGTAATTATTGAGAATATTTGTGAAAGCATATAGTAGGATTTTAGATGGTATGGTACAAGTGATAAAAGATGGTTTGGTTGAAGAGCAGTGAGGTTTTTAGCTTTGTAAGAGTAGATTTGCATCAAGGACATATGGTGTAGTATCTTGGGAAACTTGAGTTTGTATGTAGTATATATGTTACAGGCAGATACTGGAAGCGAGGGCTTTTCATGAACTGCCTGAAATTTCAGGCAGATAGCGAAATGCACCTAGGGGCATTTATTTGACATGGGCTAGTACTAAACACTGCAGGAAACAGTGGCTTACCTGCACTGTTTCGCCGTGTTTAGTACTAGCCCCTGGGGCTCAAATGTATTTAGCAGTGTTTGGTACTAGCCCCCGGGGATCAAATGTCCCTAAGTGCATTTCGCTATCTGCCTGAAATATCAGGCCTTCGTGAAATGCCTGGTTTCGCTATCTGCATGTAATGTATGCAAACCAGACAAAACGCACAGTAGAATTAATAATTAGCAACGAGGAGGCTGTTTACGAGATATAGAGTGGAAGAAATTTGCCGAGAGTCGATAAGAGGTTCATATGATGACAGGGAAGTTTGTATTGGATTAAGATGTGTGAATTATGTTGGTCTCGAGTAAAAAGGGGTTGCAGACGAGGGTGTTGCATTTCTGAGATTGCTTTTTGATGAATGAACGGCTGAGTAAAGTCAGGAAGGAATAGGATGTGGGAGGAGAGATTTTTTTTGGAAAATAGGGTGGCTCATGTTTTCTCATGATGCAGTTACTGGTAACAGCGAAAAAGCTGGTAAAATAGTTTGTTTATGTTTTCTCATAATGCAGTTATTGGTAACAGCCAGTAGTTGCGTGTTTATGTTTTCTCATGATGCAGTTATTGGTAACAGCCAAAAGCTGGTAAAATAGTTTGAGTGTTTATGGTGTCTCATGAATGCAGTTGCTGGTAACAGCCAATAGTTTGCGTGTTTATGTTTTCTCATGATGCAGTTACAGGTAACAGCCAAAAGCTGGTAAAATAGTTTGAGTGTCTATGTTTTCTCATGATGCAGTTACTGGTAACAGCCAAAAGCTGGTAAAATAGTTTGGATGTTCATGTTTTCTCACGATGCAGTTACTGGTAATAGCGAAAAGCGGGTAGAATAGTTTGAGTGTTTATGTTTTCTCACGTCGCAGTTACTGGTAACAGCGAAAAGCGGGTAGAACAGTTTGGGTGTTTATGTTTTCTCACGATGCAGGTACTGGTAACAGCCAAAAACTGGTAAAATAGTTTGAATGCTTATAAGAAGGAAGAGTTGAGTTGAATGCTAGTAACGCCGAGGTAACAGGGTAAATGAAAGAGCATGTACTGGAAGAAGTTGAGGGCATATGTAACGCCTTATGTTAGTTTAAGAGACGATTATGTTCGGTTAAGACACGAGACAAGTCGTGGAGTGAGCGAAACAATGAAAAAATTTAAGTATACCTTAGTTTAACCAGACCACTGAGCTGATTAACAGTCTCCAAGAGAGGCCTGGCCCGAAGGATTTAGACTTATTTTACGTGGTTAAAACCAATTGGTTACCTAGCAACGGGACCTACAGCTTATTGTGAATCCGACCCACATTATACCGAGAAAATGAATTTCACCAGAAATAAATTCTCTTATTCTTCATTGGCCGGTCGGAGATTGGAATTCGCAGCCAGCAGAGTGCTGGCTGAGAACGGAACCCACTCAACGAGGAACTGCGAAACAATGAAATAGAAGGATCTGTGGGAAGAGGCCAGAAAGAGAAGAGAAGAGTTTTCTTGGATGTAAAGGCAGGACTGTAGGAATTGTTTGTTGCAGCAGTGCATTATGTGACGCTAAGAAAAAGAATGAGAAATAATAGAATGACACTGACGAGTTGAAATGTCTACATAGTAAATATGAAGTCAGAAAACTGACAGGGAGAAAAATAGAAATACGAAGAGGATGGCATAAGAACTTTGATGTATTTAAAAGATTGATCAGGATATTTCAAGTAGTTCGACCATGTGGAGGAACCAGGTGATTGGGCGTCTTTCTCGTTTTGAGCAAGAAACCTCATTAATTAACTATTTCTTCTAAAGAACTTTGTTGAGTCATGACAGGAGCAAATGGTATGTATGTATGTATGTATGTATGTATTTAGAGCAGGGAAAATTGTGATAGTCTCTCCCAGCTATTTTATAAACCTCAAGTTCTGACAAGTGTGATGAGGCGATGTCATGATGAGGAATGTGCTTTTGTTAAACTCTTCTTGATTTTTCTTAAAATTTGTCCATTTACCTGAAGACTTGAATTTGAAAACCGATTCTGTAACAAATTTTCCTTGTTGCGTTAATAATAACTGTTGTTAATCTTTCTGTTACCATCATTAAATTTTTCATTATTATTATTATTGAGAAGCAAATCCACAGATGTGTATATGTAAATACATTTAAAGAAAGATCTGCCAACAGATAGCTTTCGGACCTCTGTTCGACTCCCTTTTTGGACTGAAAAGCGAGAGCGAACAGATTCCTGAAAGCCCATCTCACAGATCTATCTTTAAATATATGTACTTATTAACATAACTGTGGGTTTGTTTCTCCATTGAACTCAGGCTACTATGAGTATTTTTAATTATTATTATTATTATTATTATTATTATTATTATTATTATTATTATTATTATTATTCCATATACACATTCTCTAAGTTTTGGCCTTATTGGCTGATTAGAACCACTGAATATTCTTATTCAGTGATCCTAGTATGAGTGCCCTTAAATTAATATTCAGGGTTTGGGCACATTTTATGCCAAAATGTAAAATTTCACGGTCAGGTACTTTTTCTTTAAATGGATATATGTACGTCTGTTTTGTTTCGGAATCTGAAGTACATTTATAGTATTTCAAAATAAACTAAGGATTAAAAGATCCGCTATGTAGCCTTCAAAAACTCAGATGTGACAGGAAATTAACGAATGTGTAAAAATAAAAGTGAAATAGGGGGTATTTGGAGAATTCATCAATGATTCAGACTCCAGTGTCGGGAAAAATGCTTTTTCGCAATGGGGGAAACTATTTCTTAGTCGGTCATTGCAAGTCTCAAAGATGATGTGGCTTTTATAAATTCACTGTTTTCACTTTCATTGTGGTCTTTCATTTACACAGTTTAAGAAAGGTGTCAAGATGCCGTGGACTTCTCAACGAGTATGGTACTGTAAAATGGCAGCAACACTATCATGGTAAACAGTTCTGCCCTAAAATGGAAACTGCAGTATCTGCAAAATTTTCGAAATTGAGATATGCCACCTATTGGGCTCGTGAAATAGTAATACACAAGTTATTGCAGTTTCAGTATGATTCTTCAATGCTTTATTTAGGGGGTCTCATTTGCAGTATCTGCAAAATCAATAGTAAGGCAAGGGAAAACTACATGGTATCTACCATTTTTCTCAGTTTTGTATTTTCGCAGATGCTGCAGTCTTCCATTTAGGACAGAGTTGTCGACGAACCAGGTATTATTATGAACATGGCAAAGCTGTGGTGTCGTGTCTCCCTCTACTCTCGGAATTCTTATAATGCCCAAACTTATAGCTGGTAGCATTGTCGTTCGCTTCGGCATGAGTTTCCACTTTCAGATATGTTTTATTTCGCCTGTTGTTTTCCATTTCCTCCCACATGGTTATGTCAGCGGCACCAGGTGCACGTCACGCATATTCCACAGCCAGATTTCTGTATATTTATCTTATGTAATATAATGCACGACTGCTGTTTGCCGTCATTCAAGCTCAATACTTTAGGATCGCAGTTTTGAATTGATCCGAAGTTTTGTGCTCTGAGCGTCAAGTCTTTATTTATCTTCGGGATTGGACGCTACCTTGGCTGAATCCCTGAGCTCCATTGCTGTATATCGATTGACATTTGAATAGTTCTGTCGCAGACGCCCTTGGCATTTATGTATCTTTGATCAGTCAACAGCAGGAGGTTAAGTCATTAATCATTGGGTCCCTAATAAGAGTTAGATCTAAGCTGAGTTTTATTAGAATCATCAGCGTCCATTTTTACTTTTAAGAGGCTTTGGTTACAGTAGAATTTTAGCTCTCTAGGTAATACTCTAGAAGGAATAATAACTGTATCTTTATTGAATAATCAATCGGTCATGTTTGCTGATATTCTTATTTTCAAGATATATATACTTCCCCAATCAGAAAATTTAAAATTTTATAAAGGTATATGGAATCTTGGATTTTAGCTGATACTCAATATGCAATATCAGATCAATGACTGTTTGATGGCCTTCGATGCTTTTTCTCGTTTGTGTCTCTTGGCAGTAACCTCTGATGGTTGATGGGTCCTGTAATAAGCAGGTAAGAATTTTCACGTGACACGGGACAGCAGTCTTTGATCTTATGAGAGCTTTTTATTACAGGGTTTTATTGGTAAATAAAGAAATTGTGCATTGTTAGGGTTTTCTAGATATGGTACAGTCCTTGGAAATGATGTGGCAACTGAAAATAAATCTTGTCCAATATAAATTAGTCCCAAGAACGAAATGTATGTAGTCACTCATTCTTGGTCTGCACTTGAGGATGCTGCAGAGTCAATGGTAGATTTAGATCTAAGTAGTTTAGACCGTAGTGGTGGTGTAATCTTTAGTGGTGTTATTTTAGTATATGCAAGGCTAAATTTTATTGGTCTGCTGAGGAAACTAATTAAAGCTCAGAAGAAAGGACTTTCTTTTTCTCCTATTGAGGCGAGGTGAGATCTCAGATTTGACAACGCCTAAACACAACTATTATTAACTATGTTTTAAAAGGGTAAGTAGACATTTTAGAGGCTACTAATGAAAATTTTAAATTGTCAAACAAATAATGCTCCTTTTGATTACAGGAGAGGTTTAATGTCATTAGCCCATAAAAATGACTCAGCAGGGCATTTTGGTATTCACAAGATGATGGGAAAATTGCTTGCGAGATATTTTTGGCCCAAGTTGAAAGTCGACGTCAAGAAATGCATGAACAATTGTGACATCTGTCAACGGGTCGGCAAGCCCAACCAACTCATTCCAAAAGCACCGTTATTTCCCATCCCTGTTGTCTTGGAACCATTCAAGGAAGCCATCATAGGCATTGTGAGACCCTTGCCTCATACTCATAGCAGTAAAAAATATATTTTTACTATTTTAGATAGGATGTCGCATTATCCAGAGGCTATACCGTTACATTGTATTAAGAGTGATAAGATTGTGGAAGCATTAATTGAGCTCTTTACCAGGTTTGGCATGAATTAAATATAAGCACGTAACCTTTTCTCCGTGTCAGCCGGAGAGTCAGGGAGCCTTGGAAAGGTTTCATCAGACATTGCCTAAGTCGTGGTTCAGAGTGGGACAGGGAGTTGCCATATTTGTTGTTTGCACTTCATTCAACCAAGTCAGTCCTGGGTTTTTCACCCTTTAATTTGATTTTTGGTCACTGGGTGTGTGGTCCTCTTGATGTCGTTAAAGAATCATGGGGGGAGATGTCCCTTACATTAATTTGTTGGATTATGTATCGAATATTGGGGAAAAATTGGCCAAGGCATGGAAGTTTGCTAAGGAAACTATGTTGAAAAGCCAAAAAAAGGATGAAATTTTTCTTTGATCGCAAATCTAAGGAATGTGATTTCGCGGTAGGGGATTGTCACGGGTAGATACAATAATGTTGAAGAAATATATTGAAATCAAAATATCTCTTTTCCAAGACATGGCTGCTTCCTGTGTTTGCTCAAAGATGTCATCACCAGTCAGTTACTGTTGTCAACGCCTCGTGGACAATTAGCAATTCAATGAACACCCTTTTTTGTGGAAACAACACCACATGGTATCTCAGGCCATGCCTTGGTAACATGGTGCAATATTCAATCCACAGTGCATCAAAAAATTTGTTCTGGAAGATTCTGTGGTGTGACCGGAAGTGGGCGGTTATTAAGGAACCACTCAGCATGTAGAAAATCAAAAAACTTTTTATATGGGAATGAAGATTGATCATCATCATTATCTCTGCCCATACAGTGGTATATAAGCTTCCAGAAGAGACTTCCCAAGACAGAGATAGAAATAGACAGAGACAGAGAGGGCAATCAAAGGTTGGACAAAGCAAGGTTCCGACAGGATTATCCCCTTTAGACGACTTTTCCTCTTATCTCCATAAAAATCTTGTTCTGGCCGAAACGAAGAGAAGCAGCCAGCCCTGACTGCTTGTGATGAGAAGTCTCTAAGCTCTCTATGTTTGAGATGAGGTGAAGCAGCGAGCCCTACATACCAGTGACGAAGATAAGTAGACAGCCCTTCCTGCTTGTGTGGAGGAGAAGTCACAAAGCCCTTCCTGCCTGTGACAAGAAGTAGTCAGACCTTCCGGCCTGTAGCAGGGAGGAGTCGCCAGCCCTGCCTGCCCTCCATTTGCACAATCTCCAAATTCTTGGAGAAACAGCATATACTGCTTATCCTGAAGACATCCCTTTTGTGACATCTACGAGCCCGTGGTCATTGCACCAGCAACAACTGTGCTGAGTTCCCAGCCACTCTTTTGTGACGTCTTCAAGCCCGAGGTCATCGTACCAGCATCATCTCTTCATTTGAACCCCCAGCCACGAAGGATACCTCACCAACTCAAATGGTCACCACTTAAATATTAAGATTGCTCTACCTCGCAACCTGTTCCCCTATCTATAACTGCTTATATTTATTTTGTTTAGTGTTACGTTGAATGAGAGCAAAGGGGGGAAATAACATTTCACTTTCTTTGTAAATAAGGTTGTGAATAAATGTGTTGTGGTGTTGTGAGAGTTTCTTTTTATATTCATTTTCCATATTTCAATTACTGGTGTTGAAACATTATTGTTTAGAGTTTGAAAGAACCTGGAACAATTCTCAGATCGTGACAACGATAAGGTGTTGGTACTTCTACCCATTCCTGGTAACCCTTTGAAGGCGTCTTTCTCTGGCCTCTGGAAAATCCTGAAAAAAAAAAAATTAGTCCTGTAAATTATTTAGTAGAAACTCCCGAGAGGGGGAAACTGTCCCAACTACGCCACATAAATATGATGAAGGTGTATAGGGAGTGGGATAAGGTGGCACCCATGGCTACCATAGGGACTATTGGGAAGTCTGCTAATAATAATAATCATGATTTTGTTTCTTTTTCAGAGGTTGAAGTTAATGAAAATAATTGTTTTGATGAAGGTAATTGGCACTCTGGTAATAAAGGGTCATTAGCAAACTTCTGTAATATGGTTTCACATTTGAATAGTGATAAGCAGAAATCTTTAAAGAGGTTAGTGAATAATTATAATGGTTTATTTTCTGATGTGCCAGGATGTTAAAGAAGTCCCTTATAGGTTAAATCCCTTCGAAAATGAAGTAGTGGCAAAGGAAGATAGTTACATGCTAAAACATGACCTCATCGAACCAAGTAAGAGCCCTTCGACTATCGAAAGGTGAACAAGGTGACAAAGGTGACTGTTATCCTTTGCCTTATATAGAGAACTGTATTGACTGTTTGGGAAAGTCTAAGTATATTAGCAAATTTGATTTATCAAAAGGATACTGGCAGGGTTCTCTTTCCAAGCGTACTAGAACCTTATGTGCATTTGCAACACTGCAAGGTTTGTTTCAGTGCAAAGTGATGCCATTTGTGATGAAAAATGTGGCAGTCACTTTCCAAAGATTAATGAATAGTTTGGTCTATGATTTAAAACTTTAGAAGGTTGTGTGGTATACATAGACGATATTGTCATCTATAGTGATGATTGGGAGATGCATCTGAAAAGAATCGAGGTGCTGTTTGATGTGTTGAAAAAAACAGGTTTGGCAGTGAATTTGAAAAAGAGTGTGTTTGCCAAAGCAAAGGTCATGTATTTAGGCCACGAAATACAATATATATAAAGAATATAGGTGTTTCTAAATGTCGTAGGGATGTTCGTAAGTTTCTTGGTTTGGTGGGTTATTACAGGCGTTTTGTCAAGAACTTTTCGGATATCGTGGAACCTCTAACCCGTCCTTTGAAATAGGAAGTAAAATTTGTTTGGTCTCCAAAAACTCAAAACACTTTTGAAAAGTTGAAACAGGTGCTTGTTAGTTTCCTATTCAGAGAGCTCTGGATTTTGATGTTCCTTTGCAATTGCTATGGATGCCAGTGATCTGGGTGTTGGTGCAGTCCTGACGAACAGGGGTTGACGAAATGGTGATAACAGGTCTTTGTGATCTGTTATTTTTGATGGAAGCCATTCTGATAATTTACATTTTTGGAATCTTGAAAGAGCTTCTTGCTTTTTTTATTTAAGATATTATGAGCGAGGGCGTAAAAAGGATTATTAGACCCATCCTTGAAGCTTTTTTTTTTTGGGAGTTGACTCTATAAAAATAGGGGAGATGGATTGATTATCTTGAATGCCTCTAGCACTTACCATGTTCTTTTTTAATTCGGGCAGCTTGTTCTGTTCTTAACAATTTATTAACCCATTCTGTTTGAATTTTATGGTCGGGACTAGCGAATTTAGTCTATTGGTTCAGTTATTGTCCCAAAAAGATTTCTCTAAACCAGATAGACGATAAAATTTTTTAACAGGTTTTAGGCAGCTATTTTTTTTTTTTTTTTTTGTTGTAAAATTACCACTGGGATCTTTAGTTTTAAGTTTTATCATGGCAAGGGTCATGTGGCTGTAACTTTCTTTTAGGAAAAGACAACACGTCATGATCATAATGTTGACGCCTAGGCTGAGCAATTTGTTATTAGAGGGGATATTTAAACTGTTAATTTTACAAAATCCTCTGAATGTTTTGTTCCAGAAATGGTGATAATACTGATGTATGTCTCCTAAAGGAATATCCTTGTTTTTGGGGGGAGGCCATAAAAATAGGGAAGAGGGGCTGATTGATATCTGAACTAGTTTTTAACCCCGTTCTTTGTTAAATTCAGATTTTGTTTGAACTGATTATATTTCTCCCTGTCCTACCTTTTATCCCACCTTTCCTTAACTAACTCATTTTGGAATCTTTTCGGGAGTGAATTTTTTTTGTTATTTTGCTCTAAGACATTTAGCAAAATACCTTTGAGAAATGCATCTTTTTTGTCATAATTGTTTTTTGCAAAATGTTTATCAAATGTGACTAAGAAATTGACTATTCTCGGGACCTGGTTTTAGAGCGAATGAAACACCAAGATTTAAAACCACCTGTTCTTCTGCGGTGAGGGGATGGTTAGAGAGATTCAGCACATTATTGGGTAAGCCAAGATTATTCCATATACTGTTCCTAATTAGTCTCTTTTTAATTTCTTGCACAAATTTCTGCAGTGGGTCTCACTGTTTTCAACAGCACCTGATAGCACAAAATAGGAAAGATATCTGTACATACCATCATTCCTGCACAGAAGGCGAAGCGATGTGGCTAGCTTACTTATTTTCTTCTCATCACATAGATGTCTTGGTGTGTGGCATGTATTCTGTCATGGAGGAATGTGCGGATGGAGTCCGGAAATGGGTCTGAAGTCAATGCCCATTGCTTGAAGCCTTGCATTTTGGTAGAAACTTGTTCTTGTAGGCATTCTTGTAGAAAATTTTTCTGGTTCTTCCTCTTGTGTAACCATGAACTCGTTGTTCATACCGTCTAAAGATGTGCTTGACAGCTGGGTTGAAGCTGAAAATCTGACGTAAACTTTGATGTCCCACAGTGGTCAAAAATGAATGTCTTTACTATTATACAACAGTATAATGTAAAGATAAAAAGGCCCATAAAACACTGTATGAACGTTGCAACGATATATTTCAAGCACTTCATTCTGTGGCCCTGTTCACTGATAAAATATGGACAGATGATAGATACATGGGTATATACACAAAACATATGTAGGTGTGGTAGTAAGTCTCGTTGGTATGCAGGTGGCCATTGATCCAAGAAGGATGGAAATTAAGGCATTCCCTTGTGATTTTTGGTTTCATTAGCTCCCGTCTGGCGATGCGTCTGATGGTCGTATTTTCTGAAACACTTCTTAAGAAGAGGCCTGAGGCTTAACCTGTCGATTTCATCTGATTTCCAATGTCCTCCTGACAGGTTCATATTGCTGGTTTGATTGATGATAGCAGATTTTTCGAAACAGAAATTTTGTCGCCTGTCAAACCCTGCAATATGATCTGGCTTAGATACATAGATGATATTTTTACTTTCTGGGAGAATAGCTGAGGAGACTTCAATGAACTTTTTAATAGACTAAATTCGCCAGTTCCGACCACAAAATTCAAAACAGAATGGGAAAAGGATGGAAAATTGCCGTTCCTAAATGTACTAATCATAAGAGAACAGAACAGATATGCTTTCACAGCATATAGGAAACTCACTTTCACTGTTTCTTACATCCATTTCCTAAGCTATCACGATGTCTCCGTAAAGGTCATGGTAGGGTGCAAACTATTCAAATGGATACCTAGATAAAGAATTCATCACGATCCACCAACACCTAATGCAACTGCTCTATCCACCACACATTATCGAGAAGGCTACTTAACAAAGTGAATAAAATATATTACAGAGGTCCAACTCAGAACAGACAAACATATTTTAACGACAAAATAAAGCTTCCATACGACGAAAACACCAAAAAACTACAGAACATAGGTCTAATAATCCTTTTATTTTCTATTATCCCAAATACACCGGGAGCTCGCTCATTAATGTATACTTAAACAAAAAAGGGGAAGAAGCAGGAGTTTACAAGATTCCATGCAGCAATTGTAATGAGATTTACGTGGGGGAGACGGGTGGTCCATCTCGCAAAGAAGAGAGTTCGGGGATTTTCCTACATATTAGGAATAAATGCCATACCATAACTGGAGTTGGGCACAGCTGGTTCTCAAAAGTAGTTGTCTGTACAAAAGGAAGATGCTTGAATCTGCTATCATCAGTCAAACCGACAATATGAACCTGTCAGGAGGACATTACAAATCGGATGACATCGACGGTTAATCCTTAGGCCTCTTCTTAAGAAGGTGTTTCAAAATATACGACCTCCAGACGCAATCCCCAGACGGGATCTAATAAAGCCAAAAATCACAAGGGAGTACCTTAATTTTCATCTTTCCTGGGTCAATGGCCACCTGCATACCAATGGAGACTTATTGCCATACCTACATATGTTTTGTATATATACCCTAGTATCTATCATCTGTCCATATTTTACCAGTGAACAAGGGCACAGAAGGAAGTGCTCAAAATATATGGTTGCAACGTTCATGCTGTGTTTTATGGGACTTTTATCTTCATATTATACTGTTGTATTATAGTAAAGATATTATATATATATATATATATATATATATATATATATATATATATATATATATATATATATATATATATATATATATATATATATATATATATATATATATATATATATATATATATATGATTATGATTGTATGTAATAACATGAATGTAGTGAAAACTATATATATATATATATATATATATATATATATATATATATACTATATATATATATATATATATATATATATATAAAATGGTGAATAGTGAGAAAACAAATGGTGGGAATGAGAGGTTTAGTAAATGAAAAGAGAAAGACTGGTTAAATTGAAGTTACAAAATCGAAGAGAGGATTGTGCAGAGGATGATTAAAACGTAAGAGTGGTGTGATGAAAGAGTGCAACTGAAACATGTATCTTCAGAGGAAAAAAGTTGTACTGGATGGAAATACATCTTACAATGTGAGACGGAAATAGAAAGTTCCTGTCTGAAGAAGAGTCATCATGTGTCTTTGAAGTATGAATTTGAAATAGTTTTTGCACATAAAGAAGAGAGGAAAGGCAGATTCTAATTGTGTAAAAACAGAAGAAGTTTATGTTAGTTTGGCATTGCTTGTGAATGTAACTTTTGAGAATTAGGAGAATTTCATGGAAGCGTTACAGTATTGTGGTGATAGTACTATCAAGTGAGTAATCAGAAAGTGTAAGGTACATCTGGTGGAAGGATCTTCCCAGAAGAATCCACAAGAGGAATATTTGATCAACTGCATAAGGGAAAATGTTATAATGGATAATATTGCTAAGTGTACATGGGGAAGTATATGGCTGGATTTTATGAAGAAAATTCATCATGAAATACGAACTGATAGAAGTCAGTTTGTGTTTAGGCAAGGAAGAGGTACGTGGGTGAATCGTTTGTTTAAAGTGAGAGTATAGAGAAAAGTTTTTTGTGACACAGATAGAATTGGAGAAATCTTGTGAATTTATAGACAGGCGTCGTGGAGATTTTAGAAAATGTATGGTGCAGGACAGCTTTTATGAATTTAGAAGTGTTTGACTGCTTGACTGTAGAAATTTTATATTCATGGTCGAGATATGCACCTGGAAATGGGCTATTTTCCTAACAGCAGTTTGCTTTAAAATATGTAGAAGTGAAAGAAACAAGGGCTGGTGTAAAAAGTTGCTATGGTACGAGGGTGTGTGTATATAGGTCTGTTTAGTATCCTTACAGGTGGAAATAAGGGAAGTCAGAGAAAGAATAGAATTGGATATACAAGTAAAAAGTTGTAGGAATGATGGTTTTGATTTGAGATACTAAATAGAACCCGCAAAGTTTGCTTGAAAGAGTAAGTTAATGATTATAAGTAAAAAAAAAAAAAAAAACTAGAATAGGGTCTCTGCAAAAGGTTAAGATGACGAGATTAGTGTTTGTGGACACAAAGGTTAGAAAGTATGATTGGGTTGTAGAATGAACTATAGATTATGGATGTTGTATAAAAATTATTATTGAGGTGGAAACTATCTGGCCTGTGTAGTATATATGGAGTAGGAATGTTCAAGTAGAGAAAAATATAGCTATATGAAAAAGAAGTTCAGTATGAAAACACTTTTCATATTTGCTCACATATCTTTTGTATTCTGAACCTGATTCAGGAAACACGAAAGGGCTTCATAGAGGACACCTTCCTTTTATTTTCCATACATTCTGTTTACATTAGGATCATTTCAATCTTTGTAATTTTCTAGAATTACACACACACACACACACACACACACACACACACACACACACATATATATATATATATATATATATATATATATATATATATATATATATATATATATATATATATATATATAAAGGCCAATCCTGAAGCCTATACTTTATTTAAGTCTCCGTTTTATGAACAGAGGTTGGTATCTCGCTTTTCCCGAGATTTTGAGTGTTAGTGTGCGTGAGCCGAGTCATAAGTTATACCTTTCCTAAATAAATTCTAAGGACTACTGGAATGAGATAAGTTAAGTATATCTTAGTTTAACTAAGACCACTCATTTGTGATTAACAGCTCTCCCTAGGGCTGGCCTGAAGGAGTAGATTTGTTTTACGTGGCTAAGAACCAATTGGTTACCTAGCAACGGGACCTACAGCTTATTAATGGAATCGAACCACATTATGAGAAATGAATTTCTATCACCAGAAACAAATTCCTCTTGTTCTTCACTGGCCGGTCGGAGATTCGACTGGAATGAGATACTAAGTACAAAACTAAACGTCCAGGAAAACATAACTTTTAATAAAAACCCCATTAGATACCATCCAGTTTAGATATTAGAGTCCTTTTAGTAATATATATATATATATATATATATGTATATATATATGTATGTATATATGTATGTATATATATATATAAATATATATATATATATATATATGTATGTATGTATGTATGTATATATATATATATATATATATGTATATATATATATATATATATATGTATATATATGTATATATATATATATATGTATATACACACATATAAATATATATATATATATATATATATATATATATGTATATATATATATATATATGTATATATATGTATATATATATATATATATATATGTATATATATATATATATATAGATATATATATATATATATATATAAGAAATGTATATATATGCATATATATATATATATATATATACATATATATATATATACATATATATATATATATATATATATATATATATATATATATATACATATATATATATATATATACATATATATATATATATATATACATATATATATATATATATATATATATATATTTATATATATATATATATATATATATATATATATATTTAACTTTATCACATACACAATTATTCTCTGCATTAGTAGAATTACTAAAAGGACCTCATTCGAACTGGATGGTATCTAATGGAGTTTTTATTCTGAAAGTTACAAGCATTCTTGGACAAACAGTCCATATTATCAAGTATCTATTTGTCCAAGAAAGCTTGTAACTTTTTGAATAAAAACTCCAGTAAATCATCAGCACAATAGGTCCTTTAATGTATATATATATATATATATATATATATATACATATATATATATATATATATATATATATACTCATCTTCAGGAACAGATCAATACTTTTGGGAAGTGTACATAACGTGATCTTAGCGATCTAGCAAGGAAAAAGACGTAAAGGTTCGACCCTGATCTCACTAACACTTTTTCCCCCCCTCTCTCTCTCTCATAGTTTACCGATTCTCTCTCTCTCCCCCTGACCTCACTCATTCTCACAAGTAATTAAATAGACTATTTAAAGAAACACAATCTTTCCTACAAAAATAGGTTTATTATTCAAATAACCCAATAAGAAATGAATAAAACAAAGCAAAGATTAAAAGGCATAATAAATGAATTATCGAGTCAGATAACTAAACTCTAAATTGCAAAGCACTTCTGACTAAGGAAGTCTCATTATGGCTAATAGCCTGGAAACCATCCAAACTCACACATACTCCCAAATCAACAACTAAACGTCATGTCAAAAAAAAAGTCTACCATGTGTCCCATAAGTCCTGTGTTATTCCTACAAGTCCACATGTTATTTCCCCTTAAGTCCACATGTTATTCCCACAAGTCTGCATATTATTCCCACAGAGTTCACAGACATCTGTCGAAAGAATTAAACATGATAGAAAACTCCCAAAAATATATGAAATACAAAATACAATAATGGAAAGTGTAAAATGCATAGCCAAGATATGGCAAGCGTAACATAACAAAATAATAATATAAAGAGAGTACATGAATATCCATATTAAATTTCCCACACCAGTTCATAAGTTCATAATGATTAGAAAGTCATATTGCATCTGATTCGTTTTCTCCCATAAAAACAGAAATTTGAGACTCTACCTTATCTGCCGATTTTTCGAAGCCTGGAACCACTTCAAAGTTATGACTGGACAGCTGCAGTTCCTATCACGTTAATGAACGATCAAACTCGCTTTTAAGACGAATTTTGGCATAATCTAGATCAAAGCGCGCACGTACTCCTTGAATATACATAGCGCTTGGAGATCACTGATCTGTATTGCTGAGCTTCTGGCGCCAAGAGCTGAGAATCAAACTATATGCACTGTTTCAGCAATCCACCATCAAATCTCTCGCCCTAGTTCCTCTCGCTCAAACTTTCTCACGATAACATCTTAAAAGCATTGAAGCTATGAAATGCATATATCATCGCGCTAAATAGAGCTCGGCCACCCCATAAGGCGTCTCGCTCTCTTAATGGCGAACTAAAATAAAAAAATATGTATAAACCATAACAGAATACAGCTACGCTCAATTAGCAATGTCTACTGCACTGCAGCACAGGACTGCTCTCATGGCCTTTTCAAGTCACTGGGGTTGTGTTCTTAGGGCATTTACATGTAATCTTACTACAAACACGAATAAGCTTTACTAACCCCCAAAACAAGAATTATCAGTAAGAATAATATTAAGGCGATTAAAATTGTCGGCATAATATATTCCTGATACTCGAACATCACAGGATCATCATTCTCTTCAGCAGTGGAACAGTCATTGCTTCCTTAGTTTGTAGGTACCCGCCACTACAAAATGCTGGGTGCTCGTATGGTATATAATTATCTTCGGAACTGTTGAATACAGCCGCGGCTGATAACCATAAGTTAGTTGACATCCTACGGCATGCAGCATCAAACAGCTTGGATCCTTGAAGAGCGAATGATGTCGACTTGTTACTCTAGCACATCACATTGTAACTGCACACTCTTTGCAAAGCAAGGCAGTAAGGGTGCTGAGTGGACACAATGTGGTAATCTCGCAGGAACTATCTAAAGTCACACATTCTATCGGAGTCTGTCCATGGACTAATGATAATTCCACAACCACCCCACAGATACCTATAACTGGAAATACTACTGTCACACATACTTCTCCTAACTAAAATTACAACTTGTCTTATAATCCAGCTCCCTTTTTCCCTGATATTGATCTCCCAAGGCTAGACATAGTCTCTACTCCATCCCATATCACTACTGAGTCTCCAACAACACTCAAAAGGTCTAATAACAAAAGGTTTCATGTTACTGAACCAAAGAAAACTACTAATGCAAGTCAAACACTCTTAATGTGAACTAATTCCAAGTGTATCGGAATATCCACAGTCAACTCCTGTAAGCACACAATAACTCTACAGAGACTCCTCGCAAAAAAATTCTATCAAACACTAAAAGGTATCATATCGTAAAGACATGAAAATTCTACTCCGGTTAGCAAATATTTCGCAACACCTGACTATTTCTCAACAAAACAGCAATTTGACATGTGTAATCGCTCCCATGATCATAACAACTACAATTACTCACAATACAGCTCCCTTCATTTTAAAAAAACTGAAAAAAAATCCAAATACTCAAATTCGATATCCCAACCCGAAAAAAAAAGTCAGACTTGTTCTGTCCGATATACTAAGTACCTCCCCAAAAAAATAATCCTAAAACAACACACACATGTGTCAGATAGTAAAACTCATCACAACACCATAACACAATAACACACTAACTTACGGGTCAAATCTAGTATGTAAATTAGCCCATATCTCAATTCCTAAAATCATTCGAAAACAAATGATTAAGAACTTTAACATCTAGAATAGACATGAGACAAAAAAATAAATAAATAAATATCATATATATATATATATACATACATCAACCCATTTATCCCTCTAACTATATACAAACATCCCCTTACATGACTATATACAAACGTTCTATTACATCCCAACTTTCTTCAACTTCGAAATATGAGATTAATTTCGTTACACGATGATACATCTTTAACTACAAATCTATTCCCTCTTTTGATCTCTACAATCTCAAAAGGTCCATGGAACTTCGGACTTAATTTATAATTCAGATCATTCCGAACACTCACTTTAACAAACACTCTATCACCCATCGAAAAAGCTACTCCCCTCGATTTCGCGTTGCTTTTCTCTACCATTGCGCGCAAACTAAGTTCAAGTTCTTTACTGATACGTGCAAATCTTTCTCTCGCTGTATTTATCAACGAAGTGACCGTGACATCACCCTTAACTCATCTGGTAACCAAATCAAAAGGTCCTTTCAACGTACCATACCGGCTTCTGCTGGAGATATCTTAATTGTGTCATTCGTCATAGGTATTGATACTATATCGCACTTCATCAAAGATCTGTCCCAATGTGTTATCGGAACCACAAAGCTTCGATTGCTTTCGATTCGCCCTCTCACATAACCCATTTGCTTCAGGTCTATAGGGATTATAGATACTTTCTTTATTCCCAGTAAATTAGCAAGATCAGTGAGTCTTATTAACAAATTCCTACCATTGTCTGTGAGCAGACATTCCAGGAACACCATATCGACAAATTATCCCTTAAAGAACGCTATAGTAACTTCCTCAGCTAATTTGTACTTCAGTGGGAAAATCTCAACAAAAGCGAGTTAACTAAGTAACAACTTCTACTAATAAATGTCTATAACCATAGCGGACTCTGAAGTTGCAGAATATCCATATGCACTCTCTGAAACGGCCTGGTACGGGATATGAACCCAAACGACACGACACTGTCATCGCTGGCTTATTTACGTTGCAAATGGCGCGCTTCTTCACCAAGGCTTCTGCGGAAAACATATTTTCAAAAGAACTTTGACCTGACGTTTCGCCACGTCTTGTCTACACCTAAATGAGGAGAACCAAATTTACAATGTGTACAATGTCTAGGAACTTATGGTACTAGACTCTCTGGCACGATGATTTGTAATTTCACCCATGCTTCAAGTACTTCGCAAGTTATATAACTTTCCTCACCAATAAATTATTCTCAACTCTAGACCAGAAAAGACAACTTATACCCTTTCTTCAGTAGAAACTCCCTAAATGCCTTAGCATTGTTATCTTCATCTTGCTTTTGTTCAGGCAGCCTGTCTAGTGACATTTTCACCCGTAATATAACACCGCGATTACTCTCACTATCACGAACAATAACCAATCCTTCCGAGACTGCCGACTCACTATTCTCCTAAAGTATGCACTGTAGAAACGTGTATGTCCTCTACATGCGATCTCAGAACTACTAATATCAGAGACATTAGACACCAAATATTTGCTCCTCTTCTCACACAGGATTGGTTTGTACTCCCTCATCCCCTCAACCGGGAAAATATCTGCTCAATGCATCTGCAACTACATTATACTTACCTTTAGTAATGTATTTGAGGTTTGCATCAAAATCTCTCAATGTCAGGAACCAACGTACTCTCTTGGGCGACAAATTTGGCTTATTAAAAGCTCTAACAGCGGTTGATCTGTAAAAATCTCAACTTTATTCCCCAATAACAACATCTTAAAATGAACAAGGCTAAGAGACGACTGCAAGAAAGCCTCCATATCTAACTGACATCAGCCTTTCGTTACTACCACGCATTTTGAACTTTCTGCTATAAAAAGCAATTGGGTGTAATTTCCCCTCAAATTTCTGCATCAAACACGCACCTATACCTTCCTGACTCGCGTCAGTCACTAAGGTGAACGGTTGACTAAAATCTGGAAACTTCAAAACCGGTGGGTTCACCAAAGCGTTCTTAAGCTTCTCAAAGTTAATTACTGACTATCACCCCAAATAAACTTAACGTCTTCCCGTAACAAATCTGTCAGTAAGGCGCTATTGTAGAAAATTCCGCTTCCAGCAGCGAAAAGAAGCCCGACATACCTAGGAACGAACGAATCTGTTTCCTGGTTTTGGGAACTGGAAAATTCACAATGGCTTTAACTTTCTCATCATTCACTCTGACTCCCTCTTTAGAGATAACATGTCCTAAATAGACAATTTTCCTCTTCAGAAACTCATTTGTGAATTTGACCTTTAACCCAGCAGACCGTAATTGCTTGAGGTTCTTTTAACACCTTTAGATGTTTGTAATCGTATCTGTGCATATGAGAATGTCATCCATGTACACAAACACCGACTTTTTCTTAACAAGCCATGAGTACTGTGTTAACCAGTCTAATGCAAATGTTATTGGGGACCCTTGTAATCAAAAGGCATCCTATTAAACTCATGTAATGTCCCTTTGGTACCGAAAATGCTGTATATTTATATTTCTACTCTCACAAAGCAGAACCTGTAGAAACCACTTGCATAAGATCTATAGATGAATATATATTCTGCCACCGATCTCAACAAACAAATCAGGCAAACAAGCTACAGGATATCTATCTGGACATGTTTTTCATTCAATTTGAAATCTACACAAACTCTGATGCTGCTGTCTTTCTTAGGAACTGCAAGCAAGGAAAATTAAACGGAGAATTGGACGGCTAATAATAATACCTTCCGACTCCCACCTCTGAACTTCCTTTTCTACTATTGTCTTTCACTTGATACAAAGCGTAAGGAAGCCAAACGAACCTAAAATATTCAGTTTCCTCGCTTGTACATCACACTGTCTCACTGTTAGGGACTAATTTACATTCTGAAACTTCGTGAAAAGGTCAGCATTTACTAAGTTAACTGAGCTACCAGAATCAATGAAAATAGAAATTTCACTGCCATTAGAAAATCCACGTACAATCGGCCTAGGTTCTGGTGATTCTAAGGCCTGATTGCTCATTATCCTGTGTCTGTCTTTGAACTTATCTAGTGAAAATTTTGCTGTTCCTTTGTGTATCTAGAACTTGCATCATGTTGAATTCTCCTGTCATATCTAGAAAAACCTCCCCGTGACTTCCCTGAATAATCTCTATTCTTTGTGGCTGGGCAAATCTCCATCCATGGTCTGAAGATTTGCCAAACTGAACAATATCTCCTCTGCAATTTGATTTACTGTGTCTAGTTTATCACAATTAAAACAACGTATGAATTGTGACTGATCTCTCTAAATTTTCTTCAATTCTACTGTATCCGCTGTTGCATCATTTCCCGAATGTAGGACTAGCATTGTTCTGTGGTTTCAGGAGCCATAGCCCAGCATCTTGCACCTCCCTGTACAAAACTACTGTCAGTGTCGGGCATTTTGATGAATTTTATTAATCTGTACCAAACAAGAGGATTCGTCATATCTCAGATCAATTCTTTTATCAAAACTATCTACAATTACATCTGGGACCGACGTTAAAGGCAAGCAAAGTGCAACAATCTTTCAAAATTATCTAAGGAGATATTATTTCCAGTTATGCTTGAAGGCCTGTTATATGAATTTCTTTAACTCACCCTACTGCATCAAATAAATTCGCACTGTATGTGACCAGTGAATCGTTGCCCTTCTTTATTTTGAAAGCTCACCAAATTCGAACTGCACACTCACGTTAACTCTCCGCCATAAGTAGCTCATAGAAATTTCTGCAGTTCATTCCATATTTCACCTTCTGAACCTGAAACGGCGTGCCCGTTCCCAATATCCTTTATCAAATCCAAGAATGCGCTAGCCTCTGTTAAAGCTTCAGCGCTATTCGTAATTTTCTTAGATTCAGATAGTGTTCACTGACTCAATGAAAGTTTCTATATTTTAGGTTGACTTCCGTCAACTAACCCGCTAAAATTAGTAATTCAGCGCTTCAACGCTCGTCGCTATGCACCACAACTGATTGGGATGTGCTTGCTGCATCGTTCTGCATTTTGTAAGTGATTACACGCCCTGAGCGTAACAACATAAAAAAGAAACCAAAAAGAACACAAGAGAAAGGCAAAAGTTACCCCCTCTAAAAGAAAAACAGAAAACTGAGCGCCTATCACTGCTGAAACAGAAAACGGAGTTCTGCGCAACTTACAAGAATGGGCTGTGCAGCTTGCGGGCGTCGCCCACTCGAAGAAAGAAGATGGAAGGTGTTAACTCCCACTATTGCTTAGTTAACGCCAAATGTCAGCACGACCACCATTTAACTTAAGGATCGGGCGCCTAAAAAAACCCAATAATCTTTAAGAATTCGGTTGCTGAAAAAATTCTATGACTTCATATAGGGTTCAGAATGTGTCCACGAAATATTATGCTAAATTGCCGTATTTCTCTAGTTAGTAGCTAAAATGTAACAATAACTATATACCCATAAAACACCAATGGCGCAAATGATTTAGTCTGGTATAGTTTTGCGATATATATTACAAAACTTCCTTTGAAATGAAATGTATAATGTCAATAATATCTACTCGGCACCTTTTTAGTTATTCCTAGCCATGACCAGCGCACCGTCATACCAACGACGCCGACTGTGGCGAGAGTTGCCTATAAACTTCAAGCTAGAAGGACCGCGTTTTTTCATGCTCGCTAGCCTTGAGAGAAGCTGAATCTGTATTTTCTGCGGTGTTTTGTTTTTCACCGTGCCTAAAAAGGTCAAGAGTTCCTTCATGCTTCTAGAATCACGGAAAAGCCAAAGTGGAAAAGTCCAGGCGAGGAAGTAGAAGAAGAGTTCAAAATTGAGTGCCATAGAGAATGGGGCAGCGGAGAGAGAGAGCTGTCGCCCATCAAACGGCGCAGAGCAGCGATCTCTACTGACCAGAGACCAACCACATCCACCTAAACGCCTCTTTATTTGTTCATCACTACCAAAGAGGCAAAAGATATTTTAGAAAAGAAAGCAGTAGCTCGGAGGCTGATATTATAGACGATCCTGAAAATAAAATGATCCATAATAAGTATGAAGCAAGACTTGATGAATTACTTGAATCATGAATCCCTAGTGAATGAAAAGTGAATTCCCAGGATCCATTGTGTGAGGATGGATTCAGAGACACTAATGTCAAAAAGTGTAGGCAACTATGATACCCTAGAGTAATACCTTGAAGCAAGATCAGACAGGGGACCAGGAACCTAAAATTTATAAGAATGTCTTAGGCACATAAATAATCTTATTTATAATCATTTTGCATTAATTAATACCCAAAAATAAGAAATTAAAACCATAGAATTAATTGTAACACAGTCTTTGAAGTCCTTTTACTTTTATATGGCAGCATAAAACACAGAAAGAGGCTAGTTTCTCAAACATAAGTTTTTCACCTTCAAGTATCTCCTCCCTTAGTATTGGATCAATCTAAATGAAATTTCATATCATGAGGAAACATAGTAGATAAAAAAAAAGCAGGGATTTTTAATATTTGAGTTTCTGATTTTTGGCGAATTTTTTCTGTAATTTTCGGGAAAAATTTCATAAAAAAAATTAAAGTCATATCTCAAAAAATAATTGAAAAATCAAAAAATCCCGGCTTTATAGAAGGTCCATATGTGTTTTATCACGTGGTTCAAATCTCGTCCTTAAAACCAAAAGCAAAGGAGATGCATTTTGAAAATGGTAATTTTGGCGAAAAATGCTCTGGCGTCACAAAACCTAAGGTCACTGAACAAAAATTTTTCCCCAGAAGTTCCACACAATATCCTTTAACAAACCCATATATATCAACAACCTATCGTTAAAAGTCGAAGCAGCGATCAACAATTAACTCCTACAATCGCCACTAATCACACTTATTTGGGTATTTTGTTAACCCCAAAATTATAGATATCACCCAGATCTATTTCACAACTCCACACTCCCAATACTCGAATAGAGACGGAAAAAAAAGATTCCCGTATTACACACATAACTCGACACTCTTATGAAACTCGCTCTTTCAAGACTGGTGATCACTCATCACGCTCACGGCCCAGTCGCCTTAGGTCGCCTATGCCTTGGGCATCGACGTTACCAATTAGTCTATTAGTAATCTCCCTCTTTCGCTACCCTAATTGAGACTATTTAACTTTTATAGCTGCCACCATTAAATCTGTTGCAGGGAACAGATCAGCACTTTTGGAGTGTCACGTACGTGATCTTAGCGATCTAACTTCAGGAAAAAGGCATTAAAAGGGATGACCCTGATCTCACTAGCACTTTTTCCCCCCCTCTCTCTCTCTCTCTCTCTCTCTCTTAGCCTCTCTCTCTCTCACAGTTTACCGATTCTCTCTCTCTCCCCGTGACCTCACTCATTCTCACAAGTAATTAAATGGTTACTTAGAAACACAATCTTTCCCTACAAAAATGAGTTTATTATTCCAAATAACGTAACAAGAAATGAATAAAACAAAGCAAAATTAAAATGCATAATAAATGAATTATCAGGTCAGATAACTAAACTCTAAATTGCAAAGCACTTCTGACTAAGGAAGTCTCATTATGGCTAATAGCCTGGAAACCACAAAATCTCACATACTCCCAAATCAACAACTAAATGTCATGCCAAAAAAAAAAAGTCTACCATGTTATTCCCACAAATCCACCATGTTATTCCCACAAGTCCCATGTTATTCCCATAAGTCCACATATTGTCTCACAAGTCCCCATATTATTCCCACAAGTCTGAACATCTGTCCCGAAAAAATTAAACATGATAGAAAACTCTCCCAAATATATGAGGATACAAAACCACAATAATGGAAAGTATAAAATGCATAGCCAAGATAGCAAGCGTAACATAACAAAATAATATAAAAAGAGGTATGAATATCCATATTAAATTTCCCACACCAGTTCAGTTCATGATTAGAAAGTCATGGTAAAATCCACCAAGTTCAATTTTCTCCCATAAAAACGATTACGAGACTCTACCTTATCTATCGATTCAAAGCCTGGAACCACTTCAAAGATTATGACTGGACAACTGCAGTTCTAACACGTTAATGAACGATCAAACTATCTTTTAGGGCAGATTTTGGCATAATCTAGATCAAAGTAACGCACGTACTCCTTGAATATCGTAGTAGCTTGGATCACCTGATCTCAATATTGCCTTGGAAGCTTCTCGCGCCCAAAGGGAGCTGAGAATCAAACTATGCACTGTTTCAGCAATCCTGTATCAAATCTCTCACCCTAGTTCCTCTCGCTCCAAACTTTCCACGATAACATCTTACAGCATTGAAGCTATGAAATGCATATATAATATCCTTTAAATATATATATATATATATATATATATATATATATGTATATATATGTGTATATATATATATATATATATATATATATATAAGATATTTAACTATAAGTATATATATATTCATATTATGTATATTCCTAAGCCAGGAAGGGGACTTACCACAAGGGATGATGCAATCTGACCCGAATTTCGCTTGTAGTAGAATATGGAAGAATGGGAAAGGAGCTGAGGGTTTATTAGAAAGGGGAACTTTACATAAACTCTTAGGATAACTAGAATCACATATATTTACAAAATAACACAATTCAGAAGATGGGAATAATTAAGACAGGTAAATGGGATCCGTCGGGGCACTAAATTAAGATGAAAAGATGATAACTGGCTGCTGGGGATTTAACTTCAAGGGTACTGTGATTCAGTCTGCAGTCCGTTTACCATGACAATAGCTTCACAATCAAAGCAGAAGGATCCTGACAGGAAACTTCGTCTGCAATGGTCAGATCACATGCAATTAAATGATGAAAGTGGTATTAAAGGGTCATAGGACTCACTGATGGTGCCAATGGGTCCTTGAATATAACACTGTTGATTTGACTAATAATAACAAAGTCAGGTCTATATAAGAACTGTGTTGAAACATGGAAAATGGAATAGCAAAAGAAAAAAGGACTATGTGACTGGTAAAACTCGAATTCCTGGCACTGTACCTTGTGTTGGAGAGATGGGTCCTCATAGATGTGCCAATGATTGGTGGGGGGTGGTATTAAGGGAATTGGCACTGAAAATATACTGGACTGGAAGTCAGCCATGTGGTTTGGGAAATGGCTCTTATGGAGAAAAGCAAGGGCGTGGAGTGTTAGTTCGTTGAGTGCGTCTCTGATGAGAGGCGTCATCTCACAGTCAACCCTCTTGTCCCCTTTCCCCGGATGAATTTCCCATTCTTGCAGAGTCATCCATTTTCTATTCAACACCTTGACCTCATGGTTCCTTTGTTGGCTGCATGCTAACATAGGCCCACATGGAGGTGATCTCGTAGTGTGATGGCCAACTCTCTTTACAGGTGCTGGCCAGCTATCCTGAATTAGTACCTCTTGTGACACAGCTCAGGAACTCCCCCCAAGTAATTACCTGAGGCAATCATAAGGATCGGAAGCTTGTCTCGGGGATGGTGAGTGACCTGAAAGGAGTTCACGCAGTCCACATGGTCTAGGAAGGAATAGAAAGACTTCTTAAAGGTAAGAATAACAAAGGGCTTAGCAGGAGAGGAAAAGTCTCCCAACTGACTATTAATGCAAACAGCAATATATGGGGGTATTTGCTAAGATCTTTTGAAAATTATGTTCTTAAAAGGAGAGTTGCCTTGGAAAGAGGTGGCCCTTTTTACAATTCCCTCAGAAAGTTGACATATCACACCTTAAACTGGGTGAGAATGTCTACAAGCAAGACAACTTTACTTTACTTTAACATGTGCTCTGTTATTTCCCTTTGTTGCTCTAATTTGCTTAAAATTATCATTCATCAAAATACTCTTTAAGTTATTACTTCAGTGTTAGTAATTCATAGACTATAATTGCCAAATTTAGGATTAAATGACTTGAAATGTTTGTTATTAAGCTAAAAGCAGCATAGTTAGCAAAATATTAAGAAAGTATTTCATATATCCAAACAATGTAACAACATATGAACCATAGTTGCCTGAGTTATTATGATGACATCTAGATTCAATCATGCACTTAAATGTAGGGTTAACTTTGCTATGCAAAGTCATGATTAGTTACATCATGATGGTGGTATAAATGAGAGTACCTCATTGACATGTCGAGTGATGTCATGGTACTCAGGTATGAATGGGTACAGTGCCTGACGTGGCACTAAAATCATGAGCCTGTTGGCTCATTTAAAGTACAAGTTAGATTATATACATGTAGCTGTATGGTTTGAGTCAACGATTCATGGAGGTCATCAATCTCCATGGTTGGCACTCAGGAAAATAATATTACAAGAGTAATGAGTAATGAGATATGATAGAATCAAAGAAGGAATTATCTTATGCTTTCTGGGGGAGTTGTCCTGAGTGGAAGTAACATGACTCTTCACTCTGGAGAGAGCGCCACGTTACTTGGGGGTGGGGGGACATGTAACAGGGAGCCATTGATAGAGGTGTTAGCTCTGATGCCTGGGAAGGACATCAGTGATTTTATTATCTGTACCCTTGATATGTTCGATTCTCCAATTGTAGTCTTGGAGATTGATGCACCAATGTATTAAACATTTGTTAGGTTCTGAAGTCGTGGTGCTTGAGGATTATGATCAGATAAGTTAAAGGAACTGTTTCATGGCCAGAATCATACCCCGAAGTTCTTTTTCTATGGTACTGTACCAGGTTTGAGCTGAGCTGAGCTTCTTGGAATAGTAGGCTACTGGGTGCCTAACCTCATCCTTTTCTTGGAACATGACTGCCCCAATGCCGATGTCACTGGCATCAACTGCCATGTAGAAGGGCTGGTCATAGTCTGGTCTATGAAGAATGGGTTGACTGATGAGTACTGCCTTGATGGTCATATGCCCTCTTACACTCAGGGGTGCAGCAGAAGGGCTGTTTGCCTCGAAAGAGGTTATTTATAGAGGCGGCTGCATCAGCGAAGTTGGGAATGAACCGTTGGAAGTACTGGACCATCCTGACGAAACACTGAGCTTCATTCTTGGTCCTCGGGTATGGCATATCCTGAATGGCATGGATGTTGGCATCTTTAGGCATCAGTTTACCGTTTCCTACTCGGTGACCGAGATATGTGATCTCGGCCACCCCGAATTGGCATTTCTTGAAGTTTATAACTAGGTTGGCTTTTTGTAGGGCAGTGAGGATTTGATCAAGGATCTGTAGGTGCTCCTCCCATGAGTGGGCGTAGGTAACTATGTAGTCTAGATATATGACACAGTTTTTTATGCCTGCGAGGATCTTGTTCATTAGCCTCTGGAAAGAAGGCCGGTGTTCTTTAACCCAAAGGGCATCGCCTTGCACTGGCAGAGGCCGGTGGACATTGTGAAGGCAGTCAGAGGGTGCTACTCCTCTGACAGGGGCACCTGCCAGTATCCCTTTTCTAGATCTATACTGTTCAAGTAGGGGGCACTGCCTAGACTGTCACGCAGGACTCGATTTGCAGAAGGGCACAGTTCTGGATTTAGTTGCTGCATTCCAGCCTAAAAGTCTATGCATAACCTATCTCCCCTTCCTTCCTTACAAACCAAGACTACTGGGGAGGACCGCTCACTGCGGCTGTCCTTGATAAGGCCGAAGTTGTGTTGGAGGTTGTACTTGCTCCTTGATCCTCTTTTCCTTCTGTGGATTGACTCGGTAGTAGCCTTGGGCGATAGAAGTGACACCTTCCCGCAGGTGTATTGTATGTTCCAGGATGTCGGTGCATCTGAGGCAGTCCTGGGTGGCCTGGTATGCTCATTATTTGTCCTGATGCTGGTGACTCTTGGGCCGCGGGGTAATGGGCTCGAGGCTGAGTAGAACCGAATTTATCGATGGAGGCGGCATCTCTTGGTGATGGTGCCACAAGAGAGGGTCCTAAGGGCAGGAAGGGGCTTCTCCAGCTTCCTTTTTCTCTTGGGTTAAGTAGGGTTTTTGACAAATTAATGTGCAGTCATTTAGTTCACCTCCACCGCAGTTTATGAGGTAGTTCAGGTTCCTCACTTCCTGAGTATCAAATGGGACCCGTGAACTGAGTTTCAAGGGGCAAGTGGCTCTTGTCCGGGCACCAGGACCTGGTCTCTGATGTTAAAGGATCTATTTCTGGCTTTCTTGTCAAGCTTGAGCTTGACCCTCTCTTGAGTGGCTGCCTCCATAGCTTGAGCAACCACCCATGTGGCCTGAAGTTTCCGCTGGATGTTGGACAGGTCCTTCGCCCCAGTCCACCTTTGTCGGTTTGGCCCAGGCCTTGTACAATATGTCAAGGGGACCCCAGGTGGAATGAGCATAGAGAAGTTAGCAGGGACTGTGCCCTAGGGTCTCAAGGCACCTCGGGGAATAAGCAAAGAGGGCATAGGGGCTGTTCTCCTGCCAGGTTGCTCCTCCTTCATGTTCTAGTTTCACCAGACTTGAGCCAGGGTTTGGTGGAATTTCTCACCCTTTGCTATTCCTTGGCTTTCCAGGATGGTAAGGAGTGGAATAGATATATTTTGTGCCATGGCTGGCCATGTTGCCATGGAATTCTTTGGACAAGAAACGTCGCCTTTGATCACTTTGAACTGTGGCAGGGAACCAAAGAGATAGAGAAATTATATGAGGGCTTTTACAGCATTCTTGGAGCTCTCACTCCTGATGGGGATAGCTTCTGAATAGCATGGGCCTTCCAGTCTATGATAGTAAGGCAGTGGTTGTGTCAGTCCCTGCTCTTGATATGTCCCTGGCGTGCATAATAAATTGATAGCGATGTCCTGGAAGGAGCGCCCGATGGGAATATTCTTGAGGAGCCTTGGGGATATCTTCGTGGAGTTTCCCATGATTTGACAGGTGGGACACAAGGCTATGAAGGCCATGGCAGCCTTTTGCCAGCAGTCCCGGCAGTGATCTTCTGCCAATGGCTTCCAGATGTCAGTGGGCACAAGTGGCTAATGCAGTCATGTGCCAACCATAGGAGGTCTTGTTGTAGGGGTGAGGGGACTACTACCAGTCAGTGGATGACCTGAGCCTGCTCATGCCATCCCTGGGATACTTGGTAGAGTACCTCGTCCTGCAGGAAGAAGTTGTCTTTGCAAGGTCCTTCATTTTCCTCCTGCGTCATTGATAGCTTCGAGGAAGAGGCGTAGGAGGGTGGCTTCCTCCATCTGGGCACGGATAAGTGTTTCCCTGCTCAAGGTAGGAAGGAGCGCCCATCCCTGTATGAGGGCGGCTGCAGGTGAGAGTCAGGCTGTTCCTGCAATGGGTTCTTCTGATAAGAGAAATCAACGTGGAGTGGATTGGCGGGTAGCAGATCGGTGCCAGTGGTAGATGCCTGTGGGTTTGTGGTCCAGCTGGCCATCATGGAGCAAAGGAGGATCAAGGTGTCCCTCCACTGGATGAGACCTTGGCCCGGGAGAAGGGGAGGCCCAGTTGCGAGGGACTGGATGACTCCGAAGAGATGTTTTCTTTCTCTGGAGCAATCACCTGTGATGACCCGTAGGCGAACTTTAGGGAGGTCCTTGACATCACCGTAAACCAAGCAGATAGTCGTCACTCATCATCATGGATGGTGGCACTGGGCCACTTCCTCCCAAGTGATGAATGATCTCTGACCCAGTGTCAGTGGCCGTTTGACAGTGTTTGAGGTAAGGTGGGCTATCGAGGCATTATGGCCATGGCGTTGAGGCCTATCCACTCAGCAGGGCTGTCAGGAACTTGGGGCAGTGTGGTTCTGCCCGGGTACAGCATCTCCTAGACTCTGCCGCCTATATTTTGCAGACATGTGACCTTTCTGGCTGCAGTCCTTGCAAATTTCATTGCTAAAGTCATTTTGTGGCACTGCCCCATGGAGGGAGCAGGCCAGTTGTTGTGTACCCAAGAGCCAGGCTCGGTTGGGTGTGGTCCCATTGTGGGAACTAGAGGGGGCCTTCGGCAGAGTCTTGGCCTTCAGACAGCACTGTTCTGTTAGGTGCTCGACCTTCTTACATTGGCCGCACACAGGTTTCCATTGAAAATGCCCATTCTTTATCTGACTTAGTCCGGAGGTGTGAAAAGGGGGACTTACCTTCCGTTCCAAGGAGCTGATGTGAGGATGGAATGTGTCCCATTCGTCCGCCAAGTGGCAACACTTGGCAAATGTCTTGGGGCTTTATCACATTGGTGAGTGGCGAGAGCACTGAGGGCATAGTAGAAGAGGTCCTCAGGCTGTATGTGCTTGAACAAGGCATCGAAAGTGGAATGCTTGGGGCTTCCACCCAACGCGAAGGCATGTGTCTTGTGGCTGTTAGTCAGTCCAGGTTTGACCTGCGCCCAGCTGTCTCCAGCGCTTGGGGGGTGATTTCATATGCCTTAGTGATGGCCTTTCGGGCCTCCTTGAGTTTTCCTTGGTTGGCCGAGGAAAGGGATCGCAGAAGGCGACTGCACCCTTTCCACCATGTACTTCAAAAGAATCAGATAAACTTCTACCGGAGAGTGGGCGTGAAAGTGAGTGAAGACCTTTTCTATGTGGTCAGGCCAGGCCTCAGGCTCAGAATCAGCCCATTTTGGATTAAGGAGCTGATGCGTGGAAGTGGACTGGGAGAGAGTAGCTTCTTTCTTCTGTCTCTCTTCTCCTCAAGCTGCTTTCTCCTGTCTCTCTTTCTTAGCCCCGTTCTTCCATTCAACTAACCCATGTGTTGCAGGTGCATGGATGAGTTTATCCCCCAAAATCCAGTATAGCTTGAGCGTACAGGAAGGGCTCATAAGTGAAATGGCTCTCTGGTCCAGCAGGAAGTTATTATGCAATGGAGGACAGTGGGTAGCGCCACTGGTAGTCATGAATACCCTTTTGGGTGAGATGGCGCTGACACTAGTTGTAGGGTTGTTCCAGAGAACAGGGGAATGGCACTTTTGGTGCTGGCTTGTTCTACAGAATTGCGCATGAGAATTTTGAGGTCTCATTTTTGAGGAAGGTCCTCTGGTTTGTTTGAGAGAATGGATAGTGGAACTTTACAGCATGGGGCTCATTCTGGTGGACTTGAGCATGAGAATTTTAAGAGTTTTGTTTGAGAGAATGTTTTGGTGGTATTTCTAGTGCATGGCTCATTCTGGGGAATTGAGAGTGAGAACTTCAAGGTTCTTGTTCAGAAAAATATTCTGGTGGCACTTTGTAGTGCGACTCGTTCCTGGGACTCGCACGTGAGGTTAGGGTTTGTTCAAGAGAACGTTTTAGGTGTTCCAGAGAATGTAGTTTGGCTCAAACAAGTTAGGGTAGCTTGAAAAGAACGGGTTTTGGGTTATTCCAGAGAACGTAGGTTTGTTCAAGGAATGAAGGGTTGTTATTAGAAAAAATAGGATTTGGTTTGTTCTGGAGAATGTAAGTTTATTTCAAAAGATCGTGGATGTTCAAAATTGGTTTGGTCTGTTCTGGAAAGCATAGTTTTGTTCAAAGAACGTTGTTGTATGAAAAAGAACAGGTTTAGTTTTGTTAGAGAATGTATAGTTTGTTTGAAAGAACGTTGTTCAAAAAGAATATGTTTGGTTTGTTATAGAGAACGAATGGCTGCAATTTCAAAGG
>NC_089767.1:7795755-7803255 GCF_040412425.1 Macrobrachium rosenbergii
AGTCTGTGAAGTGACAAGCATATTCTTTGCTGCCAGAAAGAGTTAAGCATAAAAGACATTACACAGATACATTTTATATGCAGTATATACACAAACATACACACACATACAGACACTACACACACACACACTATATATATATATATATATATATATATATATATATATATATATATATATATATATATATATATATATATATATATATATATATATATATATGTGTGTGTGTGTGTGTGTGCTGATTTTGCAACGTCTCATTTCTTTGTGTTTGTGTAACACGATTGGAACACCAAACATTTTTATTAGTAGTGTAGACGTAGCCTTCATGTTAGTATTCTGAAGTGGATATAGCTTTAAAGTTGGATATTTGTGTTTATCAAAATATGTTCAGAAGAGTAAAGCAAGAAAAATGCAAGTTAAAATAGCGAAACGACATCAGCCAAAAGAAAAAAATACCTATAATTTGCTTTAAACATACTCGGCAGAACATAGTGGAAATGACATATGTGTTTGTTTAGCTCTTTGCAAAATTACGACAAGTTGTATATCAGATACTCGACAGTTTAGTGTTATTTAAGTAGCTCTAAAGTAGAAACTCAAGGAAATTATGCAAAAAAAACATTTTTATAATTCCTTATTGAGAACTGCCTGGTCTATATGTTTCTGTGCTTGATTTTACCATCGTTAGTGGTTATTCTGATATATTGATTTTGGTGTTGTATGAACCTAAATAGTTGTACATTATCGTGATGTGTTCAGAAAAGCAAAACAACGAGAATGAAAATTCACAATGATAACTTGCAGTTAGCCAGAAGCAAATTTCTGTATTAGATTCTAAAGCAACAAAAAAGTGCTTGGCGAAAACAGAGCAACACAGATATACCAATAATTTTGCACTATAAAAAACTACGGTAACTTTCCGCTCCAGTGATACAGTGTTTATTGTTGTTTATTTCAGCCAGTGTTCATAAAGCTTATTGTCGCCATTTTTAAAGTTACGTGTATAGATTTTGTTAAATGCTATATTTTATTTAAAAATTTTCATTCACCTGGGATCATTATCCCATATATCAACAACCGATTAGTTTTATTTCCACTGATAGTGTAAGATTAAATTATATTTATTTATTTGAGGAAGCTGAAAAATACTAAAAATGTAAACATTACTTTAACTCGAAATTAATTATAGATACCATGCTTTCGGTTAAAACAAAGTCAACAAAGTTCGTCACGAGAGTGGTTTTGAATGCAACAGCAGAAGGAAAAAGATGAGAGCACTTTCTCTTGTAGTTAGTAAACTACACATGGTGATGCAAATAAAAATCAGGACCCGGGATAAGCTCAGGAGGTGAAATACCCCGTATAATGATTCATCAAAAGAAAATTCGTTCATCATAAAAAATCTGTAATTTAGCACGGCACCCGGCTCTAAGGTTTAACAGGATTTTTATTACTTACATACAGGTTCAGTGATTTGATAACTTACTTTCTCGATGTATTTATCGGCTTTAACGAAACCTATAATCGATTAATTTTGACTGACAAAACCGAAAGCCGGTCGTTAGTATAAAGGAAAACAAATCAATCAACAAATCATTTCTGTTACTTCGCCGAGCAAAATGAATATGAATGGTAAATTCTACAGGGAGAATAGGTAACCTTCAAGCGGAAAACAGAGAGTGCGAGGGAGGGAGAGAAAGAGAGAAAGAGAATTGGCATATGGAGGCCAGGAACATACTTTGCGATAATTTTCTTAGAACTGATCAAAAACCAAAGCAGATGAAGTCAGTCGCTAGACAACCGTTGGTCCAACCCTTTCTTCAGGACGGGAAGCAGGAAAGAGAAATGAAAAGAACGAAAAGCAGAAAAGACTCGAATAAAGTTCCGAAGACACACAGAGAGATAGATTACACCACAGGAAAAAGAATAAAAATTTAACGTAACTGTAACTAACAAGATAAACTGGGTGTATACCTACTGGAAGGGTAAAAAAAATGATACTTGGTATTGGTTGAGGAAAAGGAGAATGAAGACGCAAACTTCGGGAAAATACTGATATATATATACGGTTTCATATAAATATAACAAGAAAGCCACACAACTATATTTGACCTTATACTATAAACATATATATATATATATATATATATATATATATATATATATATATATATATATATATATATATATATATATATATATATTATCATGAATCCTTTTCTCTCTCCAGGGAACAGTAACACAAATTCCATTAAATTTAATCTCACAGGAACTTTTCCAGAAGATTTCAGGTTCGTCATTTATGTCAATGAGGACTGGAGTGGATTGGTGGACAGAGAAACCTTTGAAGAGGGTGTAATCAAATACTCTGGTTACCTTAAACCTAGTTTATTAATCCTAATTACTTTTTACATATTTACATTGAGACCAGGATTCAGAAAGTGGAGAGAAATACTCAATCTTGATCAATACCAATATTAGTAATTTTAAACTACGAAACTAAGTCAAAATAACTGTTGCTTTACCTTTATCAAATTCCAATAAACTCCACATTTTAACTAAAACATCAAACAAGCAATAATCTCTAAAATAAATGATCAATATAAATAGCAACATTACACAGCAACATAACATGAGAAAATGAACTCATCAACATCATAAACATAATCAACATGAGCTTCTGCTCAACACGAGTCATACTCGAACCCTTATTCCATCATAATAATGATACTTCTACAATAATAAAGGTAAATGGTATCCTCAGGAGTAATAACGGTAACCAAAAATCAATGGTATACTCTAACGTCGTAACCACAGGTTCTCGAGGACGACCATCGCCACACTGCTGAATTATCGCCGATATCCTCTACCGCACGACCACCACAGCACCGATGCGACAACAACCATGTTGCCAAAGAAGAACACATCTTCTAAACGGATGACCAGGGTTCAGTCACCACCATCCTCAGAACTGAATTGACATCCTCATCACAGCAGTATCCATCCATGTCATCACCGCAGAACCTCGAGGACTACCATTGCCACACTGTTGAGACATCACCGATCCTCCTCCATCGAACTACTCCCACGGTGCCGATGGGACAGCAGTGCTCATTGCCACTGAAGAACACGTCTTCCTTTCCGATGATCAGTGCTCAGCCATTACTATCCTCGAGCAATAATAATTACCAACTGCAATTCATATTTCAAAAGTTGCTGCTGCTTCCATTCCCGACTTGAGGTTGGTCGAGAAACGGTCAATCCGCTTTCCAAATCCTGACTTTAGGTTGATCGAGAAACGGTCGATCCGCTTTCCAAATCCTGACTGACTATGAAGACAAAGTGACAGGCAAACTTCACCTTGCCTCTGCACACGACACACAGGAGGGCAGACAGACAGCCTAAATGAGGCCGTTTCAAATCAACAACTGAAGTACCTTACAATATATTATTTCCGAGGTAGAAAGAATCAGATATTAAACATTTATAGCTTAAGTCTTGTATATGAATCACAGGGATGTGATAAAAATGCATTCACACACACACATACACACACACACACGCACACACACACATATATATATAATTTTGCCTCACATCAGGATCCAACCCAGGTCTTTCAATTGAAAAGCAAGGTCGCTGCCGGCCAGCCCATACAAGTCATAAAAGGAGAGGGAACCTAAGTAGGGATAATTCGAAGGAAATGCTGTCAATTGGGGAAGTCGCGAAGTTGGGGAAAACACGACGGTATGTGAGGCAGTTAGCCTACGCAGGTAAAGCCCTAGGTGCAGTGGTACTTAGGTTCCAACTTCCTTTATGACTTATATGGCCTAGTTGGTAGAGGACTTGCTTTTTAATTGAAAGACCTGGTTTCAATCCTCATGTGAGTCAGAAATTGATTAATGTTCCACACGTGATCGTGCATTGATAAATTATACATATACATATATGTATATATAATATATATATATATATATATATGTATGTATATATATATATATATATATATATATATATATATATATATATATATATATATATATACACATATATACATACATACATACACACACACATACACACACACACACACACACACACACACACACACACACACACACACATATATATATATATATATATATATATATATATATATATATATATATATATATATATATATATATATATATATATGTGTGTTCACCACCAGTAAATTGATCAGTATCTAAGAAGAAATGTGATCCTCTCGTTCACTTAAAACTATTTCCATCCCCATTAAAACGCGAAGTAAAGTCGAATTATAGGATAAAGTAAGGAAACTAAGCATTCTTTCCGCTTTCCTACCGACACAAGAGTAAGGAAATATAAGGAAAGGAATACATGTATTAATAATGCTGTCAACCTTATTGTCAACATTAGATTAAATGTTGACATATTATTAAGTTCATTTCATTTCATAATATGAATTCTAAAAGCAACAAGGATACCTTTCAAAGATTCCACATTTAAGTTTATTAAAGCAACTTTCCCCAAGAATATTTTACAAACGAAACAACATCAACATGAGTGTACCCTGCAGTTCATATTTGTTTACAGGGGATGAGGGTTAGGATCTGTATTGCATCAATGTTAACATTATCAAACCCCGATAATTCTCAGCACGTTAGTAGAAGTGCTGTTTACTTTTCATTCTGAGGAACAGTTTTGTGTGTGGGAGGAAAGTCTTAGTCGACCTACCTCCCCTCTTCCTTTTCGACTTTAAAGGGTATCATTAGAAAATAATGAATATTACAAACCTAAACATAATGCCCAAATACTTAGGAATCAAATAATACTTGTACCTCATAAAAATTCTTCATAACGACGCCTGAAAAACCAATGGATCCAAATTTAAACGAATATAAAATCGCATAACCGAAAAGCCTTAGTTCGGGCGCTTGCAATCTCATCCCGCGAGAATCGCAAATCCGGACTCCTATTACAAGTGTTTATGAGAGAACACGACGGAGCAATGCAAGCGGATTGGACTAGCGAGATGAACGACGGGCGCAAATGGCATTACTACTTGCTGGTCCAGACGCAGGACTATGAGAAAAAAGGCCATTTGGCAGCTGAGGTTGCCATTTATATTCCTGTCAATTTCCATCTTGCCCAAAACATGAAATACGGCCAGGAATATCCCGATACATATTCCATAGAACACGAAATGCCAATTTCATTTCAAGCGACACTGTGCTGTGTGTGTGTGTGTGTGTGTTTGCAATTAAGAGCGATATACCAACAGAATACCCCTGTATGTCTGAGAGAGAGAGAGAGAGAGAGAGAGAGAGAGAGAAAGTCACTAAAAAATAAATAAAGAAAAAGTGTTTGAGAATGAGCAGTAAATCTTGTGTCACATTGGGAGCTAGACTTTCCAACTTTCCAAGGATAAAGTTGGGTTCCCAGCTTCGTACGGAAGTAGGTAAAGAGGAATATAATTGCCTACCACTGACACTGTTTAAATGTTACTGTTAGGGCGTAAGTCATGCTTTCTAAAGGCAAAATTTGACCTTCCTATCAAGGTGGGGAGTAGGGTATAATTCTGTAGATGATGAGTCCATTTGCTCCTTACAATGAGGGAGCAAAGTTGCATTCATAAATATTTCTTTAGAATACACAATAGCTATTTGGAGAGAGAGAGAGAGAGAGAGAGAGAGAGAGAGAGAGAACCTTCTTACATAAAACAAATGACTATAATGTATCTTACATGTGTTAGTGCCGTTACGATAAAGAATATACCTACCGATTAAGAAATTATATTATTATAACCGTTTAACAAACAAAAATAAAGGAAATATGGTTTACAAATATACAAACAACTAAAACAAATGACTATAATGTATCTTATATGTGTTAGTGCCGTATATATATAAAGAATATACCTACTGATTAAGAAATTATATTATTATAACCGTTTAACAAACAAAAATAAAGGAAATATGGTTACAAATATAATTCAAAAGAAACAACTGGAAATGAGAATTGCAGTAAAGTGAGGTTGGATTTCAACCTAAAATATTAGAGAAAAAAATAATCTTGAATAGCTTTATCACACAATTGCACCTATATAATATATATATATATATATATATATATATATATATATATATATATATATATATATATATATATATATATATATATATATATATATATGTCATATATATATATATATATATATATATATCAAGTATACCTGGTTATTACACAACTAATCTCAATATTCAAAAATATACCTCACTTCAGCCAGATACCTGAACTCAAAATCATAACATTAATTATTACTGACTGAGTACTCTAAAGGTAACAGTGATCCCTTAAGAAAAACTTATTACTTACTTGAAAAATCAAACTAAGTCTATCAGAATATGTGTGAGGTATCAAAATTTAAACTAGAAATATTCTATTGTAGAAGGGCATCACTACATCAAAAAACTCTGTTTCCCTGGTCTTAATTCACTTTAGCAAAGCTAAAAGAACAAAACATGTTTATCACTTTGCCTTATGCACACACAATCAATCCTATTCACTGGTGATCAACAAATGAAACACTGTTTTTCTAAGAACAATAAATACAAAAATTTATTTTCAAATTCAAAGTTTATAACCAGAATTCACAATCTGAAATATTTATTATTACTTGAAAATAACACAACACTTAATTAATTCCTGAATTAAATTATGAAACAAAACTAATTCACAAACACTTTATCAGGAATTTAAATTAATCAAGCAAAATTTAAACTATCAAGAAATACTCAAGATTTGAAAAGAAAATCTTAAAGAAATATTAAATCAAGTATGCAATGTTAAATTACCAAGAAATATTTAAAATGCTACGTAAATAAATGTTACATCACAAACATAAAAAATGTGAAAATATAAAGATTGTAAATAGAAAAACACACAAAAATACACAAGATTTATCAATAATGTTTTCACTTGGTCAAAATTTCCTAACTTAATAAGTAAAATTCACGTTACCTTACACAAACTTGTGAAAACCTCTGTAAATCACTTATTGCAGCTGTGTTACCACGAAACACACTTTCTTATCAGGCGCCGTTACAAACTAAATAACTTTATTAAATTCAGATCTCAAAAGTTAATGCTAATACGTGACCACAAAACACTATGTTAAAATTATTCTCTTTCTAAGAATGAGAGAGAGAGAGGGAACCAAATTAACTGGTCTCAGAAATCAGAATGAAACAAATTTTAGGATTCTAGTAACACGTGAAACAATTACATGATGTCATTAAAGCATTTTGGGTACGAGATACAAAAGTTCTAGAAGCAGGGAGGTGACGTCATGAAAGCATTTTTGGTGCGAGATACAATGGAGAAACTTCTAGAAGGAAAATACGTCATCCCAGCAAAACATTTTGAAAGCAAACTTACAAAACATGGTGTAACTGAACAAGACACGTATTTTTTCTCTCAAAGTGGCGTACG
>NC_089767.1:7805755-7815755 GCF_040412425.1 Macrobrachium rosenbergii
ACACAATAAGAGCTCTTGTAAATAAGTGAGGTGACAGCCTGTGAAAGTACAGCCTAAACAGCTAGAACTGCAGTGGAATAATATCAACTAGATACAATAAAACATACCATGCTTTCTTTCACCATATCAACCATACTTGCAATAATACACGACAGAAGCTAATAACATGTGAATAAACAAAACTAGCGAACTAATAACCACATCAAACTTAAGAGAATCATATTATAATCTGGAAATAGTTAAAATGGTGATGGTTGAGAGAATACGTCATCAGTCTGTAACCCAGGCAGCATCTTGAAGGTAGCAAGATTTCATTACATAAGATAAATGAGAGACCACATATTTAGCGACAAACATTTTCTTATAAAAAAAAAAACTAAGCATGCACCGAATTGCATGGAACAGTAAATTATCCCAAAGAATAACGAAATATTCAGTTGGACGAAAAGAGAGCTTCAAAAACTCTAAACACAAAGAGAAAATGAAAACTAACTTATGAGACATGGTATCACTCAAAAAACTATTCCGTCAAGGGACCCCTTTTAAAGTATAAAGGACCCAACACGCAAGTACATTGACTTGCGACACCAGTCGTCTCTCTCTCTCTCTCTCTCTCTCTCTCTCTCTCTAGCAGGGTCAGGTCCTTGCTGGCACAAGCACGGCAGTGGCAGCAACTTGAGGCACTTTACTGTCTTGGGTGAAAAATGTAAATGACAGTCAGGTGGCCATGTTTGCTGATGACGTGGTAAAGACGCCCATAACTTTCCAGCTGAAGTTGAGAACGGGCAGCGGAGATACGTGGGTGGGAAGGGCGAAGACGGATAGCTAAAAATAAGAATGGAGGAGGGATATGAAGAAAAGAGATGCAAAGAATGAAGAGGGAACACACACTATGGATAATAAAAGGAAAAGTGATGACGAGCAAAAGATGAAAAAAATATACGTTGACAGAACAGAATTAGAAATAAGAGAGAGATATGGGTAGGATTAATTAATCTTGGGATATTAAAGGCTGAAAGGTCATGAAAGATGAAGGGGATGGGGAAGTACTGATGGTAATAATGGAAATAGTGAGGGGAAACGGCAAGGAGAATAAAGGAGGGAGCAGTGGTATATTTCATAAATGTGAGAGAGACAGTCATATGAGCAACTAGGATGAGAATAATAAATGGGATGAACTGGAATACGAAAATAAAAGTCGGATGAACAGAAACTAGGACTGAAGACGACGATAAGAAAAGTGGGACAAGAACTACTAAATGAAGGTCAGATGAATAGAGATGATAATTATGGGGAACTAGGGAGGATGCAAGTGCTGAGAGCTATGAAAATCTATAATGTATGAGAAGTTAAGAAAGACAATAAAACTGCAGAATTTAAGAGAATGCAGCATATTAACGATTAAAAATGAAAAGAAAACTTGAAAACTAAAGAACAGAAAGGAGAGAGAGATTAAAATAATAAGTAAGAAAAATACAAGTACAAGGATACTCATTATAAAGAGGATGAGCAAAATGCAAAGTAGAGTAGAAGGAATAATAAAGAAGAGGTAGATTAAGAAAGGTGTTGAAGATTTAGAAAAAGATGAGAAAAGGGAAGTAAGAAATTTTTGAGGACGATGAAGCATGATAAAAAGCTGAGAAAACCCATGTAAACTGAAAGATAAACTGAGGTTAGATTAAAGAAGAGAGCGACTGTCAGGCACTGGTCTCACCATTTTTTTCATCCTTCGAGACTACAGAATATTTGAGAGGTTGATCATGCCACCGGGTAGAATTATAAAAAATTCAGTGGTCGTTCTCAGAATGAATAGAAGCCATATTAACTTGCGAAAATAACAAATACTTCAAAACGAGAAAAAGCTTATAATAGATATCCCACGCTATCATTTGGCTAGACTGGATTAAAAACCAAATAATAGAAAGGTAGCAATGAACACACGAAAGGAAGGTATTGTTTATTTCAAACTAACATCTTTTATTCGCACATCAAAAAACCTACAATCAATTTGGCAGTAATTAGACAAAATTTTATCAAAACAAAGGAAATAAACGTAAGATTAATAAGAAAAAGTGTATTTCAGTGCTCATACTTTGTGTTTCTTCCTATGGATGCGTTTTGCATTTAGCCTTCTTGTAAGTGTTTACACGTACCTTCTTAGACACAAATAGCATTGAATCGAGCATAGACACGAAAACCTTTCTTGACTTTTGGGAGAGAACCTGAAATTAACTTGGAGCATAATGGACACGTCAGCGTCATAAAAGCAAGAAGGTAAAGGCAATTGAATGGCGAATTGCAGAGCTGGGGAAGCAGTACGGGAAGGCAGAGTGACTGAGATTTCTTCCCAGGCGAAGAATGTTGCAAACAATATAAGGTTTCAAATAATATTCATAAGCCGCGTGAGAGATAAAATTATGTGAGCTCGTAGACTTTGTACAGTACATTAATTACAGGATAATGCAGTAAAAAAAATGGGAAAGAGAAGAAAAAGTAATCCTCCAGGACGTCTAAAGTATGCTGGTCTGCCTAAAAACTACCGGATTCAAGAATGCTGTAAAAGGGTTGAATACTCCCGCGAGACGACACGATCTTACGACACTCATCTTTGTATCACACACTCACTCAGACAGCTAAATGAAAGTTCTAGTGGATGCAATTACATGCAGAATGCTGGAATAAAGGTCTTGTAAGTAAAAACCAAACGGAAAGAACTCCTTGGTTCTCTCTTTTCTCCCCATTACGCCTCTTTAATTAAAGGCAAGATGAAGACATCAAATAACAATACCACATACTACAGTTAACAAGCATTATTATATCAATAAAAAGAAATGGCCGCTGCTTCTAAGGTATGGTGAAAGGGAAAAAATGAAGAATCTATGTCACTAAAATAGAATGACAATGAACAATGCAAAGAAAGGGTTAAAAACAATCATATAAACAAATTAGCAACAAGAGGAAAGAGGGTAATACTTTTGAAGAGATTCTCGTATCAGAAGAAAACTCCAAAAATCTAACGTATCTGTCCGAAATTAATTTTGGATTTTGGTAAAACCAGGAGAAATCTAATACGGCTGGACCAATTCCCTCCATATATCTCCTCTGACGGCTTCGGAATATCCTGTTGGATTTGAGCGTGCAAGAATTCCGCCAAATCTCTCCCACTGGGCATATTCCGGAATTAAACATAAACCTTATATTAGAGGGAAGAGGACTCTGAGAGCTTGCTACCATCCATCTGCTCCGGAGTCGAAAGTATTGTCTTGAAGCTGCATTGACATTCTTCGCCTGGGAAGAAATACCAATCACTCTGCCTTCCCGTTCTGCTTCCCCGGCTCTGCAATTCGCCATTCAATTGCCCTTACTTTCTAGGTTTTATGACGCTGACGTGTCCATTGTACTACAAGGTAATTTCAGATTCTCTCCCAAAAGTCACAGAACGGTTTTCGAGTTAGTGCTCGATTCCGTGCTATTTGTGTCTACGAAATTACGCGTAATTACTTACAAGAAGGCTAAATACAAAAATGCACCCATAATAACAGACACAAAGTATAAGCACTGAGATAAAAGTATACATTTTCTTAACGAAGAAAAAAATAAGGCACAGCTGATGAGACAAGATGAAAATCTCACGAAATGACATTGAGCCAATATATATGTCTATCTCTCTCTCTCTCTCTCTCTCTCTCTCTCTCTCTCTCTCTCTCTCTCTATATATATATATATATATATATATATATATATATATATATATATATATATATATATATATATATATATATATATATATATATATATATATATATATATATATATATATATATATATATATATATATATATATATATATATATATATATATATATATATATATATACATATATACATATATATATATATATATATATATATATATATATATATATATATATATATATATATATATATATATATATATATATATATATATATATATATATATATATATATAGAGCCTTGATTGCTATGTCATATAGATATATATATATATATATATATATATATATATATATATAGCAGCCGGTCCTTGGAGACTTCACAAAAGTCTGTGGCACGGGTTCAAATCCGCAGCCAACCGGTCAGGGAGGCGGACACTTTGCTATCCGTGTAGACACCCCAGGATTATGTATGTAATCAACGAATAGGTTTGCTGAAAGCAAATGGGTGTTACAGACCAATACACACAAACAAAGCCACTCCAACATCTTCTAAAAACATTACAGACACCTCACACGTCTCGAACTGTCGACCTAACCGCTCAATTCTCCTCGCTGCTGGGAGAAAGGGAGCTGGGGATTTGGCATGATACATGTACACTTGCGCTACCGGGGTCTAGGCGATGTCAGGCAGGGCAGCCGATCGAGGCTGCAGTCTACCCCAACGCCAAATCAAAGTCCTTCAAAAAAAGGCATCGTGCATACCCCATATAAAAATGGGAAAAAGCACGTTAAACAATATATAATATATATATATATATATATATATATATATATATATATATATATATATATATATATATATATATATATATATATATATATATATATATATATATATATATATATATATATATATATATATATATATATATATATATATATATATATATATATATATATATATATATATATATATATATCATATATGATGTTGCCTTGTAATACATATATCTTCCTATAATTTTGACATACTTACTTTTTTTTTATCATGTGTTATGTGTAATGATGATGATTATTGAAGTGTCATGTTTAGTTTGGCATCAGATCTCAAAAGAACTAATGATTAAATAACTTGATAGCATAATTTAGAATTGATAATACAATTTTAATAGTAACGTAGTTTAGAATGAATAATATCTTTCTTGATAAAAACGTAGTATATGAACACGTGTGTGTCCAGCAAAGACTTGTTTCATTTCAAGTGTCATCAGTTGAGATAAGAGAGAACGCTTTGTCTGGTTAATGTGATGACAGGTTTGGATAACAAATGCCGATTCGTCCCATACGAGCTCAAGACGAGTGATTTCATGTTGTTACATGCATTGTTCGAGTCACGTACGCCACTTTTCAAAACGTTTTGCTGGGATGATGTAACTTTCCTTCTAGAAATTTCTCCATGGTATCTCGCACTCAAAATGCTTTAATGACATCATCTCCCTGCTTCTAGAACTTTTGTATCTCGCATCCAAAATTCTTTAATGACATCCTGTAATTGCTTCATGTGTTACTGAAATTCTAAAATCTTTTTCATTCTGATTTCCGAAACCGAATAGTTTGGTTCCCTCTCTCTCTCTCTCTCTCGTTCTTAGAAAGAGATTACTTTAAACGTAGTGTTTTGTGGTCTTGTATTAGCATTAACTTTTGAGATCTGAATTTAGTAAGTTATTTAGTTTGTAACAGCGCCTGGTAAAAAAAGTGCTTTGTGGTAACGCAGCTGCAGCAAGAGATTTTACCGAGGTTTTCACAAGTTTGTGTAAGGTAACGTGAATTTTACTTATTAATACCATGGTATGATAAGTTAGGAAACTTTGACTGAGTGATATCATTATTGATAAAGCTTATGTGTATTTTTTGCGTGTTTTTATATTTACAATCTCTTAATATTTTCACATATTTTTATTTTTGTGATGTAACATTTATTTACGTAGCATTTTAAATGTTTCTTGGTAATTTAACATTACATACTTGATTTAATATTACATTTATTAAGATTTCCTTTTCAAATCTTGAGTAATTCTTGATAGTTTAAATTTTGCCTAATCAATTTAAATTCCTGATAAAGTTTTTGTGAATTAGTTTTGTTTCATAATTTAATTCAAGAATTAATCAAGTGTTGTGTTATTTTCTAGTAATAATCAAATTTTTCAGATTGTGAATTCTAGTTATAAACTTTGAATTTGAAAATAAATTTTTGTATTTAATGTTTTTAGAAAAACAGTGTTTTCATTTATTGATCATCAGTGAATAGGATTGATTGTGTGTGCATTCAGTTTTGTTAAAGTGAATTAAGACCAGGGAAGCAGTTAGAGTTGTTTGATGGAGTGATGCCCTTTTACTCTAGAATATTTCTAGTTTAATTTTTGATACCTCACACATATTCTGATAAACTTAGTTTGATTTTTTCAAGTAATAAGTTTTTTCTTAAGGATCACTGTTACCTTTAGAGTACTCAGTCGTAATAATTAATGCTATGAGAGTTCAGTTCTGTGATATATTTTGAATTTTGAAATTAGTTGTGTAATAACCAGGTATATTTTTTGACCATTTACTGAAATTAGTTGTATATAATAATATATATATACTATGATATGCATCGAGAGAGAGAGACCAGAGAGAGAGAGAGAGAGAGAGAGAGAGAGAGAGATATGTATATATATATATATATATATATATATATATATATATATATATATATATATATATATATATATATATATATATATATATATATATATATATATATATATATATATATATATATATATATATATATATATATATAATCTCCTAAAACTCTCCTCCCTCAGGTAATCCAGCTCTTCGTCTAAAGTATTGGTGAGAGTGGGCACACATTAAGGCAAGGAAAAACTATTTTGGGGAGAGGGAAAGGTTAGAAAAGGAACATTTGGTAGGGAAGAAAGTAATCCCAGTCCTGGACAACAACTCTATTGCACCCATCAATAGGAAGCTAGATAATTTCAAATTGATAGGCAGCTAGAAAAACACCATTAGGAATAAAATAGTTAGAAACAAAAAGTCGGTAGAGGGGGAAGAGATTAGAGAGGGGGTATATATGGCAGCGTGTCTAGACTGTGAAGATGGGTACTACGGCGAAGCTGGCAAATCATGTAAAGATAAAGTAAACAACACATGCAGAAGATAAGGCATTATAATCAGACGTCAGCAGTTGCCAAACACTGTTGGGAAAATGCCCAAAAAAGAGACTGGGAAAATATGAGTTTTCTGTATAGGAATACCAACAAAACTGCCAGACTGGTTGTAGAGAATACCTTCAAAACATGCTCCAACAACACAATGGCAGGGAACACCCAAAATGGCTTTGAAGACAGCATATCTAAAAAATCATATACTCCACAGTAGCAAGGAAACGAAGGAAAAACTCAAGAGAATGCACGGAAAACGGACACCTGGAAGAAGGAAGGGGCAGAGAAAGGCCAAGGTCACGAGGGGGTAGGAGTCACAAAGAGCAGTCTATAATATGTAGAATCTACTGGTCACTTTTACAAGACACAGTCTCTTCAGTTTCTTGCGTTTGGATGTTACGGCTTCATAGTTACAAGTATATCCAAAAGAGCGTGAAGAATTCGAGAAGTTAACAGGGCATTGTCGCTATTAGAATTACGTATGTGTCTGGTAAAAATGACCAGTATATTCTACATATATATTCCAGCCTAAAAAGCAATAAAAACGATTGCCCACTTGGCTACGATGGTGAGGATGGGTCTATTCCAGCTCTAATAAATATATCCGAAAACGACAGGTATATGTATGTACAAGAGGTAATAGACTTTTATCCTTCTCGTGGTCAATTCGGCAACATGACCTCCTTGTGGTTATGGTGACGAGGGTTCGTCTCCCGCGACCAGCAATCACAGTCTCTTCAATTTCTTGCTTTTGGTTGTTACAGCTTCGTAGTTACAAGCATATCCAAAAAAGCGCGAAGAATTCGAGAAGTTAAGAGGGCAGTGTGGCTATTAGAATTACATATGTGTCTGGTAAAAGTGACCAGTAGATTCTACATATATATATATATATATATATATATATATATATATATATATATATATGTATGTATGTGTATATATATATATATATATATATATATATATATATATATATATATATATATATATATATATATATATATATATATATATATATATATATACAGTCAAGGATTCACATTCCTCCTCTTATTTAGCTGCTATCTAGCTAACTTCTAGGGAAAATTATCATTTCAATTAGCTTATAGTTGGCGCCAAAATGCCGGAACTCAGTTGTTTTCCACTTATATGGACCGAGGATGCATGCCTCCGTAGCCTACAGGAAATAACTGGGCAGGGTATACAATAGGTCTCCCTCTTTCAACCCCCCTTCTACCAGAACACACTTAGATTCCAACCCCTCCTTTTGGGGTAATGTTTTCAAAGTAGGCTTATGGAGGAAATAGACGTTAGGGCGTAAAACACGGGGGGCGTGGGGGAGCTAGCACCGTAAACCTTAGGCTCACTATCTTTAAGACTGCTATTCCTTTGATGTGTTTACCGGCAAAGAATTCGCTTTCAGGTTGAAGCCTGTCGCTCCGACGCCTGCTCGAGGAAGCAAGCCAGCAGAATCCTTCCAGCGACTGTCCTCAACGCACCCCTGTCTCCGGTGACGGCCCAACTTCACGATCGTATGCCCGAGACGTGGTATTTCGGAGCTCAAATATTTGTCTGAAGTAGGGGAGATACTGTCTGCTCCGTTGTCAATCTGTGTCCGCTCAGTTACACTGCCATTCCAATTTCGAACCATTGCTGGTCGCAGCTAGATTACCGAAGTCCATTGTGGCCCACAGAATTTTATATGAATTAATTTTGCAGCATAATTATATAACTGAGACAATTTAATGTAATTGTGGCCTAACCAAGTTATTATTATAATGGGAATAATTGTACTGTACATTGACCCCTTCTTAATTAGCTTGCTTGTTTGCCAATTACTGCATTAATGCTCACTGTGTATAATTAATGAGCCTACCCATTGGTTACCATTTTGCATTCTGTTTTGTCTCCTTGCATAATTGCTTAGTCTCTGTAAATAAACCCCTTTTAATTGTAAAAGAAGTCTAATTTCACATGGCGACCTTAATCATGTGAGTGTACATCCAAGGAGAATTTAAGGTAAGTTTTAATTTTCTTTTGTTCATAACTTGGGCTCACTTGGTTCTTTGACAGTACCATTTAAAAATTTGTTTCAATTCTCTTCCCAACCAAGATCCCAGTTTATGACATTATATATATATATATATATATATATAATAATATTTATATATATTTTTATATATATATATATATATATATATATATATATATATATATATATATATATAATCAGAAAGCTACAAACGTTCATAATTTGAAGTAATATATTTTCATATATGGTTCTTTGATAATAAGTCACCGTCCCGTGTCGAACCAGCTGGTTCGATCCATTTAAAATTTGTTATCAATTAAAATTCCCCTTCGGTAACCCAACCAAGATCCCACTTCCGATGACATTATATTGATATATAAAGGATTTATTTATGATTGTATATGAATCACGGTGATGTGATAAATATCATATATATATATATATATATATATATATATATATATATATATATATATATATATATATATATATATATATATATATATATATATATATATATATATATATATATATATATATATATATATATATATATATATATATATATGTGCGTGTGTGTGTGTGTGTGTGTGTGTGTGTGTGTGTGTGTGTGTGTGTGTGAGTGTGGATCTTCTGGTACAAATACTGCTTTTCTGTAACTTTTTCTCATTCACTATTTGCCTGAGGAGAGAGACAGTTTGGTCTCTGAAATATAGCCTTTTTTTTTTTTTTTTTTACTTTTTGCCGTTTCTATGGGCTCCCTTATATTTGATGGAATTCTGTTTTAACTGAAAATATTTCACAGTCATCTTGAGCCCATTATGGAATTCAATCGTCTTTCTACATTTATTCACTCACATTCAGCAGTCAAGCCCGTTTTTCGTAAGTGTGAAAAAGAACTGAACTGATTACACCGATTGAAGAATCAAAAATACTTCTTAGAATAATGTCTGAAGGAACAAGTCCTTCCGAAAATGTACGGATTCGCGAGATGGATCCTGCAATCTGACCCCTTCCCTCTCTCACACAAGATATTCCTGGAAGAA
>NC_089767.1:7820755-7838255 GCF_040412425.1 Macrobrachium rosenbergii
TATCCACAAAAGTACTAACAAAGATAGGCCGTGAATCGAGTTGTGCCTCCAGCAAGAATGAGCCGAACACACTCTGCAATACTCACCCAAAAGTTTCCCACAATGTATGTGATAAGGAGTTAAAAAAGCAAAGGGCAGGTGACTAGTTGTCGAACGACGGAAACTTGAAAAATAAGATAATAACACTCAAGTGCGAGATACCACCTAAACACAGAAAACCCCGTTGTGGAGAAAAAAACCATAATTCAGTTTTTCGTGACTGAGGAAAGTAAAACAGAGACTATGTTAAAAGAAAGGTCACGAATTATTAACATGTAAATATTGCAATATGTAGCACGGAATATATATTACATATATATATATATATATATATATATATATATATATATATATATATATATATATATATATATATATATATATATACACACACACACACACACACAAATCACACATACGCACACACTTATATGTAAACATGCTCTACATCTCTTAATCCATTACATGATTGTGGATGAATACAGCTGTTTGGAAATATATCACTACTCTTGACTTTGTTTGTGTTATTACATGTATATATATATATATATATATATATATATATATATATATATATATATATATATATATATATATATATATATATATATATATATTTTCTATAAGATTCCCATCTTGTCTCATCAGCTGTGCCTTATTACTTTTATCTTATGAATTATATCACATCACTGTGACTTTTTTTTTGTATTCACAAACATTAAGCTATAAATGACGTTAGTATCAATTTCGTTCTACCTCGGAATTATAATAGATAAGTGGTTCGTCACCTGGAGGATTCGATCGGATCTGCCATTTGACAAAGCACTTATCAATTATAATTCCCCTCCGGTATTATTTCCGAGGTAAAACGAAGTGGATATTAAACATTTGTAACTTAATGTTTATATATATGTTAAATAAATAGGCGATAATGGTTATAATATTCAAGCGATTTCTATGTCCAGCGATCCTGCAGGCGTCTCTAATGATTATTCAGCACCTTGAGTTCAGTCGCTGTTGGGATTCAGCATTCATTCGTCCGGTTGGAAACTGTCTCGATTCTGCCCTTGTGAGACTGGAAATCAACTCAGTGTTTGGGTGGCCAATGACTCGAACATGATTCACGGGGTGCTTAGATACAGGATCACATGGCAATGATGGAATCTTCTAGTATGGTTATGATCGGATATTGAAGCATGAAACGGAAATGTACGTACATGCGTTGGTTACGAAATCGCTAAGGTGCAAGTTTCCCACTGAAAAAGCGCAAGTTTGAAACATCTCATTGAATTTGACCAATGTTCCCATTTCTGTTTTAGTGAATCCTTTTGGATGAATTTGTTTATCAGTGTTTTCAACAGGTTGGAAATGTGATTCTATCAGTTTTTTTTTCTTTTTTTTTTTACTTTTGTTATTAGTATGAGGAATTCATTCTTCAACAGAACGTTTTGAATGAACCCGTGAATAATTGGGGGAGATATGCTCCAATGTGATGAGCATTTTAAATGGCGGATGTGGGAAGTGGTCATGTAAATGGAACACAAGACCAAAATGACTTTGATAATTGTGTGCAACAGACTTAGGAGAAATAAGGGTTGGATTTAGACTCGATGGGGGACGGGAATTAATCCCTTCATGATACGTTTGCTATGCAATTAATTATTTTATTTCGGGGTAATGCTTAATGAATTTTAGAGCCTATTTTCCATGATTTAATTTGTCATGATTTATTATCAAGCTTATTTAATAAATGCTATTTTTGTAGTTAGGATTTAATTTACGTACCTTTAGACAGACTAGGTAAATTAATAGAGAGAGAGAGAGAGAGAGAGATAGAGGAGGGAGCTTCTTTGCTGCTGACGACAAGGATACCAAGTGGATTCTGGTAAGACCGTATACCCCCTTGTGGGGAGAAGGGTAACAGTGGTGGTAGCGGTAAAGGCGCTTTAATAGCGACACAGACTCACGTCGAAGAAGGAATGTGCGCTGGTGTGTGGCTTTTGCATTTAGGTAGTTAGTTAGGAGACGTATTTCATAGGTGATGCCTGGAGATTTTGGTATTCGTGGCTGCAAGAGAATAGATTGCAAGCTCGGTCAGGGTGTCCTCAACTCGACGCCTAGTTTTAATTAGTGGGTGATTTGGAATGGAGCTCTGATTATCAGGTGTCGTGTGTTTTATTGCGGTCTTCGGGGTGATTATGTATTTTTATATTTTTAAGTGAAGTGTGGTTATGATTTAGTTGAAGTGAATGGGGTCTCGCGGCAATATTTTGGTGCAGTTGAATTTTTTTTTTTTATCTCTCTTTTCTCTCTCGTTTTCCCCTGGAATTATTTTGTGGGTGGAATTGGTGATTTATAAGGGCTGACTTTTTTGTGGGTTTGGTTGTTTTTCCCTTTATCGGGTTGCTTTAAGGGAACAAAGGGAGTTCAGTCTTTTTCCCCCTTGCATTTTTTCCCCGTCTCTCTTTCTGTTTTTTTTTTTTTTTTTATTGAGTTATTATATGATCACAACGTGTTTTTTTTTTTATATGTGGGTGTGTTTAATGGGGGATTTGTGTTTAAGCGAGTCGCTGGTGTTTGTGCTTGGGGACAGGATGCGGTGCCGTGTTTGATGTCTCAGTGATTTGCACTCGTAGCCTGTCAAGGTACATGGTACTCGGCTTTTGTCTCGGGGTGCCGTGTCAGCATGTTTTTGCTTACATAAACATTTATCTGCATGGAGATGGACGTCTGTCTCGGGATTGCAACTTCAGCGTTTGCCTGCGAAGGACTAGGGGGATATTAGAAGGGGACTTTTGCTTCAGGGAATTTCCTTTTTTTTTTTCTCTCTTCCTCGTCCTTCTTTCTTTCCTCTTTGGGGGACCTTGTGTATGGCCTTGACTTGCATATGGCCTTGCGCTTCGCTGTTTTTAACTGGGTTATCGGTACACGTATGGTGGAAGGGATTCACTCCCGTTGGGTTTTTTAATATTTGTGCATTGGGGTGATGTTAATGTTTTGATTTTTTTTCCTTTGTGTGTTTTTGCTTCTTTTGTTTTTTAGTTCATATTGTATGAGGGTTTAATATTCTATACGTCTGAGATCAGGCCGAGTTTGCAGGCCGACGAAAGAAACTGCAAGAAATGCCTTCGAGAGGGGGCAAATCTTTATCAGACCTGGTTGATAGTTCCAGTTTGGGTATAGTTGAAAAGAAAAGGCAGGCGGCGATGGCGGTAAGAAAACTTTAACCCTTAGAATCATGAATGTTGCATCGTCAATCCAGCCTTTTGGGGGATTGATAAATGTGGTCTTGCATCAGCCAGTTGAAACTTTTATTGAATCTGTTCAGAACCATTTGAATTCGAAGAAAATCACAGATGAAACGGACGCATTTAGTGAAGTCAAGAGCTTCTCAGTGCTAGACATAGGAGATATTGGCCGTAGATGGTGCTGTTGTAAGTGTCGTACTGGGGAAGACCTCCAAAGATTTCTGAGAACTGTGTACAGGGCAGTTGAGTGTGGAGATTTAGTCCGTGATTTGAGGTCATTCTATAAGATTAGAAAGCGTCAGAATTTGGTGACTGATTTTAGCTCCCAGCTGTTTGATGCAGCAGGTTCTTTTGTGGAGAAATTTAAAGATTGTAGATGGGTATCTGGTCATTCTATCTCATTGGAGAACTTTCAAAAGTTGTTGCATTTTTCCTGCTTCTTGAGTGACGCTCTGGACTCAGTAGTGAGTAGTTTTGACAGTCAGATAGAACCTTCGTTTGATGAGGCATTGATTTTTGCCCAGATTCGTGAACAAATGTCGAAATGTCCGTTGTTGGATAGCACGTTTTTCAATGGTATGCCAAAGGCCCCAGGGAGTGCTTCAAGGAACCAGTCACAGGAGGATTCAGGTTTTGCTTCCAGTGGTTTTTGCGCTAAAGTAGAGATCAATAGGGGATCTACCGGTCCAACACCGCAGTTTCGTTGTTTCAATTGTAATACACAGGGACACACTAAGAAGTTTTGCCGGGTTAAATACTATGCTTCTTGTCAGAGTGCAGAGCACAATTGGCAGTTTTGTCCATCACTCAAAAGAAGCGATGTTAGGCCAGTACCTCAGAATTTTAGTGGTGCCTATAAGAAAGCTCCTCGGGATGGTGATCAAAGGAAGTCTAGAAATAGACAGGATTTTTGGAGGGCCGAACAGCAAATGGGGGGAAAAGCTAAGCTGTTCATGTCATATATATAGGGCTTTTGGGAGATATAGGAAAACCAAAGACTATGGTGAGGGGAGCTGTAGCTGGTTCTAGTATTTTGATTTTTGTGGATACAGGGGCTTCAGTCAGTTTGGTAACCATGATTTTTACCAGTCGATGTTTCCCCAGTATTGGTTAAGGCATTCAGGGGAGAAAGTGTGTGATGTATAGTCTCACGAGCTGGATGTTGTTGGGATGGCAGATATCTGTTTTTTTTTTGCTGGGGAACCAGTTAATTAAGGAACCAGTTTTGGTAGTAAGAGGTGTTAATATGGGGAATAGAATTTTACTGGGTCATCCTGCATGCAGAAGGAATGGGATTTCTATGTATCCTGGTGAAGGGGGTATATCAACTGGGGAACCTGGGTTTTTCGTCCCGTATGTGGGTGTTGATAAAATGGAGGGGAATATTTCCATGAGTGGGGATAATAAGGAAACTGTGGGAGATAATCAACCACAGAGGGATGTTGAGCCTAATGGTGAGGTGAAGAAGATATATAAAGCCATTGTGTTGGATGATGTTGTTTTAGAACCAAGCATGGTTGCTATGGTGAAAGTGAAGGTGAGAGATATACAGGTGAATAAACAGGTGTATGTGGTGGAAGGTGGTGAGACACTCAAAGGTATGGTGAGTACAGTTTCAGTAAATAAGGTGTCAAATAATGGTGTTACATGTGTTGAACTGTTAAACTGCAATAGTTCAGTTAGGAGATATCAGAGGAATACTTATATTGTAGATTTGGAGGAATGGAGTGGTGGTACTGAATCAGCGGCATTAGTAGGGGAGCACAATGGATTTTCAGAGGCCAAAATGGAGGTTAGAAGGGAGATTTACAGGAATCATTTGGGTGAAGCAGCATTTACTGGATATACTGAGGAGTTAGATGAGGTGTTAGCTGAATTTTCTGATGCAACAGCCTTGAAATGGGATAAACTAGGATTAACAGACATTTAGAACAGAAGATAGAATTAGAAGGGGGGGACGAGGCCAGTTTATATCCCTTTGTATAGGCTACCTTTTAAGATTAGGGAACAAGCGGAGCAAGAGGTTAATAAGTGGGAGGATGAAGGTAAAATTAAGCTTAGCTCGTCACCATTTAATTTACTGTTGTTGGCGATGCCCAAGAAGGATGGTTCAATCCCTGTATGTGTAGATTTTAGGAAGCTAAATGAGAAGACCATTCCTGATAAGTATTCAGTGGCATGTCTGCCAGATTTATTTGTGGAGATTATGGGTAAGAATATTTATTCTTCAATTGATCTTATATAGGAGCTTTTACAAGAGCCACTTAGTGAGGAAAGTAGAAGGTTGACAGGATTCTCAGTCCCGAAGGGACATTCTGAATTTACACAAACGCCTTTTGGTTTGTCAGGTAATCCTATGATTTTTACAAGGCTAGTGAATACAGTCTTGCATGGGTTCTTGATTGCTAGAGATTCTATAAAGGAACATTTAGAGGTGCTTAGGGAAGTCCTTAGGAGGCTTAGAATGGCATGTCTGAAGGTTAAACTAGCCAAGTGTGATTTCTTGAGGAGACAGATTGTATATTTAGGACATGTTATTTCGAAAGAAGGTGTTCGAGTAAACAATGATAAAGTCAGGGCCATCGTAGATTTTCCTACACCTAGAAACAAGAAACAGGTGTGTTCGTTCATGGGTATGGTGGGGTTTTTCCGTTGGTTTGTGAAAGGTTTTTCTATGCTGTAAGCACCTTTGACAGATGTATTGAGGGATGATGCACAGTTTTCATGGGGTGAGGCACAGCCGTTAGCCTTTCAGAAAGTCAAAGATGCTTTAATGAGTCCTCCAGTTCTAAAGTTCCTAAATTTTACATCCCGTCTCACGTTAGTGACAGATGCCAGTCAAGAGGGGGTAGGTGCTTGCTTAATGCAGAAATTTAAGGGTAAATTCCATCCTGTTGCCTACTTTAGTAGGAAGTCTATAACCCTGGGGAGTAATGAAAGGTTAACAGCCGTAGCTGATAAGGAAGCATTCGCCATGGTGTCTAATTTGGTTTATTTTAAGATGTTGTTAATGGGGAATAAGGTGGAAGTTCTCACTGATCATAAGTCATTGTTGGCTCTTTTAATAAGCCATATCTTTCTCCTACAAGGGCTAGGTGGTTTTTGACAATTAGGGATTTTGATGCTTAGCTGAAGCATATTGAAGGCAAACATAATGTGGTAGCAGATGCTCTTTGTAGGCATTTTGTGGACACGGAGGGTGACCATGTGTGTGTGCTGTAACTGGTGAGTGTGTACACTGGGATATTAGTTTATTGGAGGAAAAACTAGACCGAGATGAGATTTTAGCAGATGTAAAGGCGTTTCTGAGAGGAGAATTAGTGAGAAAGGGTCATAAGTTGCCTTATGCAGGTCTTGTTAGAGGGTAATTTGCTGATGAGGAGAAATAAATACCAGCTGAGAAGTAGTTAGGATAACGGGGATATCATACAGATTGTGATGCCCTAAGTATTGAACCCAGTGGTTCTGGATATTATTTATTGTAAATTTGGTAGCCCACATTTGGGGACTGAGAAGACGTATCAGAGAGTATGTCAAAAATTTTTTTGAAAGAATATGTTTTCTTCCATGGAGACCTTTGTCAGGGGTTGTTCAGTGTAAAATTCATGTAAACTGGCGAGGGTTACGTCGTGTTAATTGGGATCTTTTCCTATCCCTAATAGGCCTTTTCAGAGGGTCCATATGGACCTTCTAACTAACTTTGGTGAATTTAGGTTTGGTCATAGTCATTTGCTAGTGATTGTAGACGAATTAACTAGGTTTGTAGAAATCTTTCGGTTAAAGAATAAGACAGCAGATGAGGTTGCAGTGAAATTTTCAATGGGTATATTTGCCATTATGGGGTTCCTGAGGTTCTTATTACAGAAGATGGGAGAGAATTTGTGAATAGGACATTAGAGTGTCTTGCAGAAGTTATGGGGATACAGAAAGTAAGTATTCTTCCACGTAGGACTGAAGCTAATGAGTTGTGTGAGCGGGCTAATAGGAAGGTGCTTGAAACCCTTTGAGTTACAATGGGTGGTTATGATACTAATTGGGACCATTCCCTCGACATGATGAGACATAGGATAAATGCAATGGTTAGTAATACAACTGGAATGTCCCCTGTGGAAGCATTATTTGGTTATCCAGTTTGGGGTGCATTTGATTTGTTGCCCATACCTTCTCATTGTGATGATACAATTAGATCGTTAGTTGCTACAGCTAAAGAGAGACATGCACATCTTAGTAGTAATCTTGAGGTGAAGACACAAGGAAAGGTTGAGAGAAGCAATGCGAAGTCAGACGGCACAAGAATTGCAGTTGGTAATAAGGTGTTTTTGAAAATTAATGTCAGGGATGAACTAAATTATAAATTAGGTCCCAAATTTGAAGGCCTGTTTCGGGTAGTTGAAGTGAAGAAAGGAAATAGATTTGTTGTTCTGGGTGAAAGTACGGGAGTAACTAAGTTAGCACACATTTCGAAGATCAAGAAGACAATTTAATATTTAGTTGGATTTTATAATTTTAATTTGGAGTTCTGCTTAGTTGGGGTTGAGGAGCTGTTTATGGGTTTTTTCTTTCTACACAAATACAGGGATTTAGCTGAATTTATCAGGTTATTTTTTAACAATGAAGTTGTGTATTGTTCGGGTCTTTTGCATTATTTTGGGGTGTTGGTGTAAATTGCATCTTTGGAAGTAGAATGTGATGTAGAAATACTGCAGATTTGTGTGGGTGTGTTGAAGATTTGGGTAAACAGGTTCGGTGTGTTATCATTTGCTACTGAGGGATTAGGGATGACTTACAGGTGGCAATTATTTTGCTTTATAGTACACGCTATACTTTTAGATAATGAGAAGGAGACAATTCTTTCTTTGTTAGATGAGATGAAATCTCAGGTGAAAACAGTGATGGTGGATTTTATAGGGACATTTTTTATGGTGATATTTTGTCTTTGAGGGTATTGGAATCAGCTTTAATGAAAGGGCCTTATAAATGGGAGTCCAATATAGTTTTCATTAGTAATGGTTTATATTGATTTTTTGATGGATGAAGAAATATTTGTCTGACAGGGGGTTAATTACAGGGGTTCTGTTGCGTGACAAGGACTCATTTTGTAGTTATACTATATGACCTTTTTCCTAGCATATGTAATAAAAATGTAATGATGTTAGCAGGGCTAAACACTATGTATATTATAGGGGATAAGTTTCAGTTGGTAGCTGTTGATTATAGGGATGGGTGTACATTAGTCCATTATAGATAAATTTGGAATAACTGAGCTTGAGTTATAAGGAATATAGTTTCAGGGGTTAAGAGTTTTTATTGACTCATGACGTGACTCTGACGAACTGTTCCTGTCAACTGTCCCAAAAACCCAAATAGGGAAAGGTATGGCTCTGAAGGGGACAGCGAGGACCCAATGGGTCCAAGAACAGGTTGCTGCTGCTAGGAAGGAGAGACAAAAAGGAAGAGAAGGAGCGTCAAGAAAGAAAAGAAAAGGAAGAAAAGGAGCATCAAGAGAAAGAAAGGGAGCGTCAAGAGAGAAAGGACAGGGAAGAGAAGAAGCACCATCAGGGAGTATCAAGAAAGAAAGGAAAGGGAAGAGAAGGAGCGTCAAGAGGCAGGAAAGCAGCGACAGCATGAACTAGCCCTAGTGGAAAATGAGAGAGCCTTGAAGGAGAAGGAACTCCAGCTCAAAAAATCCAAGCAGGACTGTGCCCTGACACTGGCCCAACACCAAGCCACTAATCTATCCATGGCCTCCTCTCATTCCATTATGTCAAACATGAACATCCTCATAGCTCCCTGGAATGACACGGAGCCTGAGGCGTGGCTGGACCAAGTGGAAACTCTCTTCTCAAGAGTACAAGCCGACTGACACAGAGAAGGCCATGATTCTAGCAAACACATGGCTGGCAAGGGACAGGAGGCCCTCAGTTCATTGGAGAATGGAAACTGAGGAAACCATGAGGCGGTTAGGAAGGCCGTAGCAATGGCATATCAGATGACGCCTTAGCGTTGGAGAGAAAGATGCCAAGGTCTTCCCAAGGAGGTTGGTAAAACTTCGTCCAACTGGTGCTACAAAGTCTTGTGCCTTGCAGCAGTGGATCAACACCTTGGAGTGCAAGGAGTTCAAGGACTTAGTAAATCGTCTCCAACTTTAGGACTTTCTCCATCATGCACCCAGCACCTTGGCTCAATACATTAATGAGATACAGCCAAGATTATTCACCAACTGCTGCCGCATGACTAATAATTACGAGACATACCACACAGCCTCCAGCACCGCCCATGGGAGCATAGACCCTCCTGGCCCCACTGTCCTATCGGTCTGACCGAAGAATGGGCACATTTCAGATCCACCTGTATGTACTTACTGCAAAAAATAAGGTATGTGGAAGCCCAGTGTAAGGGTAAAGGAGGAGCCATATCAAAGCTCCCTCTAACCAGAACTCCCAGCCTACCCAGACCGTAACCACTCCTCGAAGAGATTATAGTAATGTTTATTGTCACACTTGCAAGAGTATGGGCATTCCCTGAATTTCAAGGATTGTCCTGGAAGGAAATCTACCATCGTCATTGCTCTGGCAGCCACTCATTCATCCTCGCTAGGACCCCCAGCTGAAGGGCCTATTTTTGTTGCATCTCCTCGAGGTTGTTATAGCACTCAACAGGTCTCTGCATTTAGATACACTGGAACTCAAATCTCCCTGACAAGGCGAGACAAGGTACCCAGTGGGGCCATCATTGAAGATAACAAGCCTGTTACTATTATAGGCATTAATAATTGAAGGTTGACACTCCCAACGGTCCGATGGAGGGTCCCTAGACCCTGCAAAAGTAGAATTTGTACTTTGAGAGTAGCCACTAAGATTCCTGGAGACCATGACCTCCTCCTAGAACAGGATCTCTCTCCTGAGCCCCTTCCTGGTCCTTCCAAGGGTCTTGCCCCTTCTGAGTCTCCATCAGGTGCTGATGATCACCCCATAGGCGGGTCAAAATATGAAAAAAAGGGGGTCAACCCCCAACAAATTGCTAGAAATTGTTTTTTGCTTGTTTTTGGTTTCTGATATCTGTAGATTAACATACTAAAAGTCTACCAAGATTGGACTACCGAAAGTGGGTAAAATTGGGTCAGTTCAAAGATGGGCGCCAAAATTTGAAAATTCATTGAATATGTTTCCTTGTCGATAACTCGGTCATTTTTCACCCAAAACAAATAAAGTAAGAATGTTTTCCTATGTTTTGAGTTTGTTCTTTCAATTGGAATTGGTTTTATTTGGGTGTGGTCATGCCGTGGGGTGCATTGGGTACCCCTACCCCAAAATGGAATTTTGTCGGTTTCATAGGGAAGTATTTGTCCTCAAATCTAGTCCAAACTGGCAAAACAATGCCTTTTCATTTGTTTTGTTCCTCTGTGTCTCTACAACTATACATCAAAAGTTTACAAAATTGGAGGGCTTGAAAGCAAAGGCAAAATTGAGCCTATTCCAAGATGGCCGCTGTGTTCGAAATGACCCTCGGACTTAGTTTTCATTCCTGACTTGCACAAAACATGCCTGTTTTTTTAAGTATTCATTTTATCTTAACTCAGATTCACTTAGACATATAGTTTGCCCATGTCTTATTCCTGTCCCTGTTCCCTGTACCCACTGTACACAGCCCCCTCCGTGCCCCAAGCCCAGCCCCCGGCTCAAACACCCCATTTTCAGTACAGGAATCGCATCCCTAGTCTACATTTGACTGTTATTCTCAGTTTCATATTCTTACCATATTCACTGTTAAGGGAAGGAGAAGGAACTCACTCAGGTAATATATAACCTTAAAATTTTTGTATACTTAGCTTCCCATAAGATTTATAGTGCATCTGTTTGCATCATGTTTCATTTAAACCATACCGTTCCCTTAAAAGTAGTGGTGGCCTGACCAGAGGAAGTGGAATGACAGAGGATGTCAGGACCATTTGGACACTGTCATCGTCCGTCTCTTCGGCATACAATCTTGCGATGCAAGAGTTCACAGAACTATCATTTACTTCCAGTGAGCAACATAAAGAATCAACAACACCAAGGATACAAAGAGATCAAGAAGACAGTGTGAAACTCCTGCAGAAACTTCTTGACTGCAACCCATTCTCCAAAGATTCTGAATTAAGAAATGTTGTGACTGGGGTAGTGGCCAATGAAGATGTTAATGTGCATGAATATGAAGCTGTGGGCAAAGCGATAGTACAGAAAATGATCGGCCAGCCAATATTTACCTATTCCTTTAAACGAAAGGATAAAGTCAAAACTCTTGGCTACTCTTCGTCAGTGAAAGTTAATGCCGATCAAGTGATCAATCCTGAACTCCTATTTCAAAGATTTCTTGTTGTGTCACAAGCTGGGGATTTAACATTACAGGATATTATGGACTATGAACTCAGTCCATATTCTCCCACTCTTTTGAAGCCAAACACGTTTTTCAGAAAGCAGACAAGCCTCAGTTGGCCGAGGCTCTACGTGATTTTGTGAGTCAATCCTCTAGTAATGCTGTGATTACAGAATCGATACCTGAATCTGAACATTTTGTTCTTGATGGAGGATCTCTCCTGCATCGCTTATCATGGAAAAGTGGGATCAGCTACGGCAAAATTGCTGAAGAATATGTCAATTTCACTTTTTCCAGGTATGGAATGGCTACCGTAGTTTTTGATGGATACAGTGGTGAGCCCAGTATCAAGGACAATGAACACCAGAGGCGACAACGTAAATCACACAAGTGGTGTGTTTTGACTCAACACTGTTTTTCAGGGAGAATGGAGGACTTTTTGTCTAATGGTTGCAATAAACAACAGATGATCAACCTGATCTGCGACAAACTGAAAGACAGGGGATGTGAAGTTATCCATGCACATGGAGATGCAGATGTTGACATTGTCAAAGCTGCAGTGGCATCTGCAAAACACAGAGACACAACTTTAGTTGGAGAAGACACGGACCTTCTAATTCTACTTTTATACTATACAGAAAGGGAAAGCAAAAGCTCTATTTTCGATCGGACAAACTGAAATCTAAGTATGTTTACGATATCTGTTCTCTGAAAGAACTCCTAGGATGTGAAGTTTCCAGGCAGTTGCTTTTTGTACATGCGTTTACAGGTTGTGACAGCACATCAAGAATTTTTGGTATTGGTAAGAAGGCTCTATTTCAAAATTGATCAAACGTGACTCTGTCATTAAGTCATGTGCGGCAGTCTTCACCACAGCAGATCAGGAATTGTCCACGATTGTTGATTCTGGATGCAAAACTTTTGTTTCTTTGTATGTAGGAAAAGTTGGGACACCCCTGGCAAACCTACGAAACACCTTGCTTGCGAAAAAAGTATCATCTGCAAAGTCATTTGTAAAACCCGAGAAGCTGCCGCCAACAGTATCTGCTGCCAAGTACCACTCACTACGCACATTTTATCAGATCATTGTGTGGATGGGAAAAAGACGGAATGATGGACCCAAAGAACTGGGGTTGGAAACAGGAAGATAGCTTTTGTTGCCAGTTATGACAGACCAGAAGCCAGCTCCTGAAAGGCTACTTAAAGTGATTCATTGTAACTGTACATCTGGCTGTTGTAATACACGTTGTAGTTGCAGGAAGTACGGTCTTCCATGTACATCCGCATGTGGACCTTGCCAAGCCGAATCTTGTTTCAACCCAAATAATGAATGTACAGGGGACCCTGACGCAGATGCTGATGACAACCGTGCAGACAGTGCTGTATTTTAAACCACAATGTTGTGAGCAGAACACTGGCATAAAGGCATTTAAAATTGGTTGATGTTAGTATTAACTTTCTGTTTAAAGTTGTGTTTCCGCTATGCAATTATGTCATAATACCGGACCATCTCATAATTAACTGATGAAGCAGAAGACTAAACTCGGTTAGTCTAAGGGTGAGGGGAGGTTGAGGATTGTTCAGGTTGTTGGCATCACTCATGTATTCTTTCAGAGGTCATTATGCCAATTTACCTTGGCGTTTTAGTCTCTTGAGGAGGGGGAGGGGGTTAATGGAGAGACTAACCAAGTTAAGTTTTGTGTGGCATCAGCTGATTTTGAGATGGTCCCTAACGTCATGTGTTTATCTTTTTGTGTCACATGGAAATCATAATCCATAACTTATCAGAGTCTATGGGATGTCATATTTTAGTTCATCGAAAGTCAATATTAACCAAATGTTACAAGGTTTGACACCATGTATGACAAGTAGTGTATATTGCATGGCTTATAACTGTGACGTATGATCATGAGGGTGAGGGTGAGGCCTTTCAAATTTCTGGTACCCATGGTATTTTTTCATTCAGATTAATTATGAGGGGTCAATATTTGGGTTTACTGCAATTTTTACTGTCCCGAACTACAAATCAACATTTTACGTCATTATGACGTAATATTACGTCACAGGCTTGTCCTAATGATGTAATCATTATCTCATTTGAATCTTAGCTATCATATTTATATGTGTTTGTAATACATTTATGGGGTCTAAAACCAGCCATTTAGAAGTTTGCTGTACATTAATTGTTCATCGGCAGCCATCTTGGATATTATGTAATTTTACCACTTTCCGGTTGACCAAATTTGGTAGACTTTTTGGGATGTACTAAAGTAGCCCCATACAAACCAAAAATAACCAAAAAATGTTTTCTAGCAATTTTTTGGGGGTCAAATCCTATTTTGACTTGACTACCAGCCCTGCCGCTGAGCCGAGGCAATGACCAACTCAACACCTGTTTCACCAGTTGACATAACACCCACAGTCATGCCAGGGTCCAGCTAAGAGATCTCAACCTAAAGGGCGGAATAAATGAAGAAAAAAGAAAAAATACCTAGATAATTAACAGAGACACCGAGCTCTCATAGCACTTGCGTCTTATATATACATACACAGCAATCCTGGCAACTTGCTCAGAGAAGGATGCCTAGGTTGCCTCCTGACCTGTATCCACTGAAATGGCTTATATTTAAGAATTATTTTATCTTGGATGCATACTGTTCATTTAGTTAACTGGATACCTCTCTCTTTTAGAGGAATGCCTTTATCATGTGTGACATAGGATAAATCTCAGCTCACCCTTTCCTTTGTCGCCAGAGCCCAGCCACGTGCGATGGGACTAAGGAATGTCATCTTTTACAGTCCCCTTAAATAATTACATCTTATAATCTATTATTATTCACGTGTGCCCATGGTTATAATTAATTTGTGAACTACTGTTATTATTTATTAAGTAAATGTAGTTAATCATTAACTGAGTATAATTACACCCTACTGTAACTTGACAAAGGGAAATAATCATGGTTAGTATATCCAATTCTTTCATTCTTCTCAGTCTTTTGTATTACTATCAACCATTTTATAGCACTCCGTTGTATGTCCACAGCTGGCAAGTAATAATAATAACACACACACACACATATATACATATACATTATGTATATATATATATATATATATATATATATATATATATATATATATATATATATATATATATATATATATATATATATGTACATATGTGTACATGTGTGCATATATAAATAAATGTACACATATATACACATATATAACACATGTAAGTATATATATACATATATATATCAAAACAGCAATGGCTACAGCCAGATATACATCAATGGGGAGGGGGACATAAAGACTTGTTAAAAAGGGTTAATTTATTCCCGACCCTTCGTAATGTCTTCATTACATTTTCGAGGGCTGTACAAAATAAATAACAAATTACAAAAAGGCTATAAATTTAAATTTAGAAATTAAGATTGCACAATGGATTACAAATAAAAAAAGTTAGAAGGAACAATTAAAAAGGACAGCTTAATAAACAAAACAAAATCTCTCTCTGAAAAAGAAAAAAAAAATACAATATAAAAGGTAAGCAGATCTGGACCAACCTATTCAGTGACAATGATAAGACTGAAGAGAAAACGAAAGACAAAGAGAGGTAGAGTGTGTAGAAAAATGCGCATTAATGCGCAATTATTGGTATTAATGAGTTTGGTTGTGGTAATTTTTAAATATTTAATTAATTCTCCTGCTCGGGAATAGTTTGTTTCTTGGTTAAAAGCAAATGCATTTACTTGCAAACATACGAATTGCCTCTTGGGACAATTTAGGAGAAACAAGCCATTCTTGAGCCATGTCATTTAAGTTTTGGCAGGTTGTTCAGGTTGTTCCCCACTTATCGCAAGGCTGAAAAGCCAGAGAGAGGGTAAGCAGAAGCAAGCTGTCTGCTCCGTAAAAGAAATTTTTTACAGCCAAGTGACAATGGCTGGCTCACGTTAATTGGGGGACTGTGGCTCTGGACGTAACCTCTCTGGGATGCTCATCACCGTCTTCACCATCCACTACTCAAGAGGAGGAATATTAACTTCCATCACCACCGCTACCTTTGTCAACACTTTATTATGGACCTAAAGGACTGGCTAACAGTTGAGGTAAAGTTTGCTATAAGTGAGGTGCATTTGCTTCGAAACTTTTAACTTTAGTTACGTTATTCATAACCAAAGTCTTGCAACCAAACCCATATTTACAATAAAATCGGAATGGTCTCATGTTTAGTCTTAAATTCTTAAATTTTTGTAAACTACGATAATGGGCTAAAATTAAGTTCGAACATTAGTAAATTTGAGGTTTCCTGCGGGGATATAACTATTGATATCTCCGTAACATTTCATAACTTTCAAGAAATTGTTTAGAAATTTACTTTTATATTTTACATATTTATATTGTAACCCGTGGATTCCAAAATTTCAATGTTTTATGTAATGGGTTACAGGGCCTTCCGATGTTTCGAAAATTAAGGGGCAATAGTGCGGGCCGAAATGCAGGTTCTCTAACGGAGAGAGGACGTCCGCGCTAAGTTTTCAACGTTTATGACTGCTGTACCAGGATCATCCTAGTCGCCAGTCCCCACTATTAATGTAGTTACAATTGTTAATTTAATTGTAAATTAAAAGTGTTCTTTTTTAGAACTAAGTTTGTTTGACCTAAATGTTAAATTGCTCTCTTACATTGTTTTTCGAAAAGAGTGTGCCGGCAGAGGTTTGGCTGTTTAACAAGGGGACGAGTCGTTTAATCATTAACGATTCTAAAATGGTCCATTCATGGCTGCTGGAAGCTCGCCCTAATACTGAAAAGTGCTTATTTTCAACAGAAGTTTTACACATTCTAGAATGATTTCTAATATTCGAAAACTCTGGGTTTTAATTTTACTGCCTGTCCTATGGACTACTCCACGAAGAGAGTCTATGCCTACTTTCAGAAGCCTCCTATGGATCCAATATAAGTTCCTAAATTACATTTAGGACACGTATAGATATACACACACCCGGAGGACATATAAGGGTATAAACGATCTTTGTACTTAAATAACGACCCGATGGTAAGAGGATTGACAGGTATCAGGTGGACCTTAATGGCTCCAAACTTATTTTGGATCTGTTGTGAAAAGTTTTTTCTAAAAGTGTCATCAAATAAGAATGGAAATTTAGCATAAATTGTAGGCTTGAGGGAGAAGTACTTGTCTAGAAGCGTGCGAAGTATCTTAAAGTCCAGTTCAGACGGGAAGTAGTTTTCCTTAAAATACTTGCATAAAAAGACGATCTCATCTTGGAATAGAAACCAATCAAAGGTTAACGTTAGAGCCCTGTGGAGGAGAGTAAAAAAAAATTAATTTTAAAGTTAAAAGAACAAAAACGATGAAAATTTTACCCCAATCCCGTAAACGTTCTTTTCCTAAAAATCGTGGTGTTAAAAATATTATTCTGTCTAAGAACAAGGACGTCTAAAAAAGAAAGCTGATTTTCGTTTTCTTTTTCCAGGGTAAACTTAACATAGTGATGTAAATTTAGAAACTCAAGAAAGGAATCAGCATCATAATTATGTCTAAAAATGGCAAAGGTATCATCAACATACCTTACATAAAAAAGGGGGCGGCAGGCCAAGGGACAGTCATCTAAGAAGTGCTCCTCCAGGAGCACATAAAACTGTTGGCAAAAGTAGGACCGAGGGGACTTCCCATAACCATGCCGTCAGCCTGCTTGTATAACTTACCGTTGAAAATAAAGGCTGTGTCCAGCACAGCCAGGCTTAAAAGAATTTTAAAAAACGTACGGTTAAAACCACTAAAAACTGTGTCGGGTTCAGGAAAAAACGTATTTAAAATTATATTAATAGTT
>NC_089767.1:7843255-7858255 GCF_040412425.1 Macrobrachium rosenbergii
GATAACTAACGGCCTAATGGTTTTCATCATGTTAATGAGAATAATAATGCTTTCCGTGATAGTGATGCCTCTGTTTATGTTTTCGATGTGTGGCTTCATGCAATTAAAGGACTAACTTCATGAATATTTCCATCAGAATACTTTCACTGAAATGGCTATGTAGAAATAATTATACCAGTGGTATGCAATGAAATATGTACCTTATAAACATCATTTTCAACTTTTTAATGATTTATTTACTGTTCAAGCCCGATTTGCTAAAATAGCCTATAGACTGGAAAATCGTTTATGCGTTCCAGATTCAGAAAACATTTTTATAAGAAATTAAAAACTAGGAAAAAAATAATTTAAGACAAGGGTGACTAATTCAATATGTTTTAACACATTATTTCATATGATGTTGACGTTTTATTTCGCGAAAATTTAAGCATTCTTTAACACATGGGAAAAAATTTCAAGAATGCAGAGCCGTTGTTAATGCTTCTTCTAATCAGGAACTCCTGTTTGTAGGGTACTGGAAGCCTTTCATTGAAAAAACACAGATTATTTCACAGACAGGAGGAAACTGTTGTTTAACTGTGCGTGAATGACAACATCAGTAAATAGAAGAGTGACGAAAACCATGGATAAAAATCCAGCCTCGGATCTGCACAAAATATAATCAGCTGTATCTTAGCACTTCGGGAATCTTTAAAGAAAAAGTGTGAAAGCATCAATTCATTAGCTCCACAAACTCGCTCTATCAGACAGAGACAAACAGACTGACAGACCAACAAAGCCAAAACCATAATCCTTTTTAGCAGAGGTAACCGGAAAGAACCAGCGAGGATTGCAGACCTCCTCCAAGAACAACTGCAATTTAACCAATATAGAGAAATGCTATATAATTCAAGCTCCAGATATTATTACATGCAGGCGTGACATTATACGGTTATAATTGTAATGATAATAGCTCTTGCCAGTTCATATTTGATCTCGTGCGTGTCTCTGTGCATGTTTTTATGCTAATGAAATATATCGAAAAGAGCTGAAAGGATTCTAACGACACTGAGAAGAAAAATTTTGCTTGGCGCTTCTTCTGGATAGTGAACTTCTGGCGATGTCTATTAAGATTTGGCCTAGTTTCATATCGCGAAAACTCGCCAAATGACCTTCGATATTATAGAAGATCACCCAATGAAAGTTTTTGACAAGTTTCATCGACCTAACAAATGCAGTATAATAAAAAGATAACCTCATTGGCTCATGTAATTATTACTTTTACACAGAATTAACCATTTTCTAAATTTTTTTATGCAAGGGTGATTGTGAAAAGTTGGCAGATATCTAAAGCGGTTCCTCAATAATAAAAAAGAAAGAGATTTGTAAATGTTGCATGAAAGTTTAATGTCGCCATGACATTATAATATATTACGGACTGAAAATGTTGTAGCATTCAGTCACTATTAAATACTTCAACTCTTTGAAGTGCACAAATTGGCGCAATGCATACAGGATCCCATATGTTTCACAACACTCAATTTCAAAAGCCTTAATAGCAAGGCTTCTGAGCATTGTGGAGCGTCGGATTTCTCCTCCAGCCTACGACTATGTATTTCTGAGTGTACTTCAGGAAAAGCTCTCGTTAAAAGCTCAAATGCGCAGTTATTCCGGTAATTTGCTCTTTGGGTTTAGCAAACTTTGTTTTGTGAAAACTAGTTTGAATTTGTCTGATGGGGTCGGTCAGTACTAATTTTTTACTAAATAATCTCTTGACTTTGTGAGAAGAATGATATATGTGGTATAAATTTTGTAGTCTTTCGGCACTTTATTTCCAGTAACTTAGATGCTAGGAGTTGTATCGACATGCTATGTAACCTCGAAACAATTGTACTTCACATTGAGTGATCGTTTACATATAGATCCCTACTAGACAATAATAATAATAATAATAATAATAATAATAATAATAATAATAATAATAATAATAATAATAATAATAATAACATAAGGCTAAATGTTATGTCATCAACTGTCTTTACAAGCCATCAGTTCTAGTGACTGGTCAATTTCACGTCTATACAATTTTCCTTATCCATGAAAAGGGAGACACTTTTCAGATCCAAGGACATTGTAGACTTTTCCATTTCACTTATTCTAACACTAATTTGGCTAATAATTATTTTCGGATAATATGAATGTGTCGATTATATATCACAAACGCTGATGCGAAATTCAAGGGTTTTAATTACTTCCCTTTTTGTCATCATTAAGTTTTTAAAATTCATATTGTCTAAAAATTATAGCATCAAACCATTATGCAATATAAGTGTCAATGTGTTTTTTTATGTTTATAAGCTAAACCTTTGATAAAATCCACAGGTTTTGAATACCAGAAGGTGACGCATTATATACCCTGAATTTACGAGAGCATATTAAGTCGTACTTCATAGATTCAGCCGTGACTTTGATCATTTAGACAGGCAGACTTTGTCTCTCATTCGAGTGCTGCCTGCATGAGCTCAAAGAAGTCTTGCGGAAGAAAGTTCGAATTCCTGACATATTACAATATATCATCGCTCACACCTTCCGAGACATGACGGATTCCTTGTTAATCCTCTGCAACTGTTGCGAAAGCGGTTTTTGGGCCGTGACTTCATTTTCAGACTTCTAGACACAACGCCTCCGAACAAAGTTGTTCTGATTTTAGAACTGAGTGTAACCCGACGCTAGGGTAATAATTTGGGCGTCTCGTCCTAGGAACACAGATGGCATTTATGGAAGAAATTCGCCCACAGGGAAAAGCCAAGCTCATAAACAGAACAGGAGGAAATTTTGGTATTTACTGTATGTGAAGGCTAAATTTCAGTTTTTTCCGGGAAGTGTAATGATTGAGGTAAATTTGATTTTCCTTGACGAATTTAACTAACAAAAATTCATAGAAATCCCTTGTCAAATTCAGGTTCATACATGAATTGCCCGATATATATTTTATTTGTAAAATGTTATCATTAGGAAAATGTTTCATGATTTCTGTAACAATAATGTACCAATAAATATTTTATGGTGTATCATTTGTTCGAACAGATTGCTCAATTAACATGGTAACAAAACTGTGGCACAAAATTTGATGAAAGTTATTGCAATTCGCTTGAGTCGGTAAATTATATAGGAGTGTTATCCGATATTCATGTAAATTGGAGAGTACGAATTTTATGTAGAATACAAAATCAAAAACACTTTCAGCTTAATTATGGAATTGGTCTAAACACTATGGAGCGATGAAAGCTCCTACATATGAATGTTGTGTTCTGTTATAGCGCTATGAATTATATATATATATATATATGTCAATATATATATATATATATATATATATATATATATATATATATATATATATATATATATATATATATATATATATATATATATATATATATATATATATATATATATATATATATATATATATATATATATATATATATATATATATATTTTTTTTTTTATATATATATGTGTGTGTGTGTGTGTGTGTGTTGTGTGTGTGTGTGTGGGTAATTGTAATACCCACATTGCCCTCTTAAATTCTCGAATTCTTTGTGCTTTTTTGGATACTCTTGCAACTACAAAGCCCTTGGATTCAAGTGCAAGAAATATGGAGAAATTATGATGTCTGGTAGCGCAAAATGAGCTCGCATTACCATAATCACAACGAGGTCACGTTCCCGACCTGACTACGAGATAGATATGCTGCTCATGCATATATAACTTGACGAATTCCCTCATATTTGTTAGAGCTGCAATTGACCCATCCTCACCATCGTAGCCAAGTGGGCAATCTTTTTTATTGTTTTTTCACCTGAAATATGTATATAGAATCTATTGGTCACTTTTTACTAGATGCGTATTTAATTGTAATAGCCTAAATGCCCTTTTAACTTCTCGAATTCTTTGTGCTTTTTGGATACGCTTATAACTACAAAGCCTTCTCCGCTACCGGGCATCATAATTTCTTCATGTTCCTTGCACTTGGATCCAAAGGCTTTTTAGTTACAAGCGTATCCAAAAAAGCGCGAAGAATTCGGGAAGTTAAGAGGGCATTGCAGGTGTTACAATTAAACATGTATCGGTAATAAGTAACCAGTATATTCTATATATATTTTCATGATATTGCCTTGTAATATGTATAGCATTCCATGATTTTTATATATTTACTATTCTGGTTATAATGTGTTCTATGTAATAATGATAATTGTTGAGATATCGCATGCATTCCATGATTTTTATATATTTACTATTCTGGTTATAATGTGTTCTATGTAATAATGATAATTGGTGAGATATCGCATGTAGTGTGGTGTAAGATCTCAAAAGAGTTAGTGCTTTAGATAACTTAACAGCATAATTTAGAATTAATAATGCGTTTTAGTAATAACGTAGTATGTGGTCGCTCATTTTGTCTCCTAGCAACATGTGTTCTGTACTCTGGATTTTGTATGTCGTGTTTTGGTTCAGTTGTCATAGCAAAAGATAATGTGCTAACAAGCAAGGGAATGGCAATCGAGTCATGTAAGGTTTTGTTTCATATGGGAATAAGACGAATGATATTGCAATGTTTCATGTACTGTTCTGAAAACCAACTTTGGTTCTTCATCTTGTTTTGATGCGTGCCATTTGTGACTGGCCAGCTGAAGTCTGTTTTGATTGTGTTGAGATTTCCTTCAGAGTTCGTCCCATACGATTTTCTGCTTGAGTAACATATGCCTTTTTGAGAGTAAATGCATGTATCTTGATCGATTACATCATGTTTCGGAAGATTGTATTGCTCTGATGCTGATCACATATTGTTCTGATGCATTAGTTCTGGCCCCATAACGTTTTGCTCCGGTGATGACATCACCTGATTGTTTCGTTTCTTTCTTGATCATTCTGCTTTCAGAGACCGTTCGTGTGGTTCCCTCTCTCTCTCTTTCTCTCTCTTTCTTCAAAAGAGAGTAATTATTAACATAAAATATTTGTGTGGTCACTGGTATTAATCTTAGATTTTGAGATCCTAACAAAAAAGTGTGTTTTGTGAATCTCAAGCAGCAGCGTTTCAGGTGATTTTGCAAAAGTTTTCACAAGCTTGTGTAGGGTAAATGCCAGATAGCTGGAAAACTTAATGAAACTATTCAGAAAGACCCCCTACAACCCATAGAAGTTAGAGGAGAACCCTTTAGAAAGGTGATTATAGATGTGCTTCCAAAAACAAAGGAAATGAATATCTGTTAACATTAATGTGCCCTGTGACAAGGTATCCTGAGGCGATTCCTGTAAGAAGAATAGGTGGAAAGGTAATTGCTGAGAAGCTGGTGGAGTTTTTTTCCAAGTTTGGAATACCAAAAATCGTGCAGTGATAGAGGAACGAACTTTACTTCAAAATTGTTCCAGGATGTGATGAACTTGTTTGGGGTGAAACAACAGTTATCAACTGCTTATCATCCAGAGACTCAAGGAGCCTTGGAAAGTTCCACCAGACATTGAAATGTATGTTTACAAAGTATTGTTATAAGTCAGGAAGAGAATGGGATGCTGGTTTACTCTTGATGTTGTTTGAAGTTAGGAATGCTTATCAAGGAAGTATGGGATGCTCACCTAATCAGACGATTTTTGGTCGAGATGTGAGAGGTACATTGAAGATTCTTGCAGAGAACTAGGAAGAAAATCAAGAAGAAATCCAAGGAGAATATGTGAAGAATTTAAGGAAAAGGTTAAGAGAAATTAGAAAATTCTCTTTAGAAAATCTGAAAATAAGTCAAGAGAAAATGGAAAGGAGATATGATGCCAAGACTAAGCTAAGAAGTTTTAGTGTAGGACGGCAAGTTGTAGTGTTCTTACCAGTGAAAAGATTTCCCCCTTACTAATAAGTTTCAAGGTCCCTATAAAATAATAGAGAAGCTAATTGATCGAACTTATATGATTGAAACTCCAGGAAGAAGGAAACGACAGAGGAAGATACATGTGGATCTTTTGAAACCTTACTTCTCAGAGACTAAAACAGAATAGTGTCAATAACACAGACAACTTCATCTACAGAGGACGATGATGGCTACGAATTGGGAGCTGAATAAAAGATGAACAATTCTTCCATATTGGAAAATTTGGAGGATAAATTAAAACATCTGAGTGTTGAGCAAAGTAGTGAATTAAGCGGGGTGATTAGAGGTTTCCCTGAAATTTTTGCAGATGTACCTTGGCGCACCGATCTGACAAAACATGAGATAAAGATCAGAGAAGATGCAAAACCTTTTAAACTGAGAGCTTATTGCTTATCACCTTTTCATCGAGATGTTTTGAAGAAAGAAGTTGAATATTTGTTGCAGCATGGAGTAGCAGAACCCAGGTCAAGTCATTACAGTTCTCCTTGTGTGTTAGTGAAGAAACCAGATGGCCAGTTTAGGATGTGTACTGATTATAGGAAACTGAATTCCATCAGTGAGGCTGACAATTATCCCTTGCCTCTTATAGATCAATTACTTGATAATATTGGGCAAGCCAAATTTGTTTCCAAGATAGACTTGTTGAAAGGTTATTATCAAATTCCCTTAGATGAGGATGCTAAGTTGCTGTCAGGTTTCATTACTCCTTTTGGACTGTATCAATACACTGTTTTGTCGTTTGGTCTGATGAATGCACCTGCAACATTCCAACAAGTGATGGAGCAATTGCTAGGAACCATAGAAAGAGTAGGTGTTTACCTTGATGACATTGTGATTTATTCTAATACATGGGAGAACATCTGAAGATTTTAAAGAAAGTGTTCAAGAAACTACGGGAAGCAGGACTAACAATCAACTTACAAAAAAGTGAGTTTGGAAAGGCAACTGTTCAGTATCTGGGATTTAAAGTTGGAAAAGGCATTCTTGCTCCTGTTGATGCTAATGTAGAAGGTATCCATAAGACTACCTGCCCTACTACCAAGAAACAACTACAAAGATTTTTGGGCATGGCTGGATTATATCACCGATTCTGTCTGAATTTCTTAGCCATAATAGCTCCCGATGACTGATTTTGTAACCCTACTGTGTAAAAATAGTTAACATTTTTGGAAAGAACAATGTAATTGCAGATTGTTTATCCTATTGTGAATTGTTGGATTCAAACCTGGGATAATTAATCATTTTGGGGAGGAATTTCATGACATTGCCTTGTAATATGTACAGCATCCCATGATTTTGATATATTTACTATTCTGAGCTGGATTACTTGAGGGAGAGTTTTAGGAGATTAGGCTACCCTAAGTATTGGTTGGAATGGGCACACATCAAAGCAAAGAAAAACTATTTTGGGGAGAGGGAAAGGATAGAAAAGGAACATTTGGTAGGAAAGAAAATAATTACAGTCCTGGACAACAACTCTATTGCACCCATCAACAGAAAGCTAAATAATTTCAAATTGATAGGCAGCTACAAAAACACCATTAGGGATAAAATAGTTAGAAACAAAAAGTCGGTAGAAGGGGAAGAGATTAGAGGGGGGTTATATATGGCAGCATGTCTAGACTGTGAAGAAGGGTACTATGGCGAAACTGGCAAATCATGTGAAGAGCGAAGCAAACAACATCTGCAGAACATGAGGCATTATAATCAGACGTTGGCAGTTGCCAAACACTGTTGGGAAAATGATCACAGAATAGACTGGGAAAATATGAGTTTTCTGTACAGGAACACTTACAAAGCATCTAGACTGGTCGTAGAGAACGCCTTCATAACTTGCGCCAACAACATGATGGCAGGGAACACCAGAAACGGCTTTGAAGAGCAGCATATCTAGAAAAATCGTATACTCCACAGTAGCAAGGAAACGAAGGAAAAACGCGAGAGAACGCACGGAAAACGGACACCTGGAAGAAAGGATCAGAGAAAGACCAAGATCATGAGGGGGTGGGGGTCACACAGGAGGAGCTAGGCGATTATAGGATTAAAAGTACCCAGCACACAGATATAAATACAGCTTGACTACGCGTCTGCTCATTGTACGGATACTTGGTAATGTGGACTTTTTGTCCAAGAAAGCTTGTAACTTTTTCTGAATAAAAAATTCCATTAGATACCATCTAGTTTGAATGAGGTCCTTTTAGTAATTCTACTAATGCACAGAACAATTGTGTATGTGATAAAGTTAATATATTTGACCTCGAGATGGATTGGTTCAGGAGTTTTAAAAGAATGTATGGAGGCAGAGCCATGCTGTAAGTAAGAAATTATGAGAAAGTGAGAAGGAGGATAGCGGTGACAGACAACAAAATCCGGTTCCTTAAGAATTGCATAGCAGACTGTGTGGCACTGAAATCACTGGACAAGATACGAGAGAGAGATACTGATGAACATCCGTTTCCTGGTTTTGTAGAAGAGATCATGAAGGAAGACATAAGGAAGAAAAAGATCGAATTGGAAGAATTAAGGATGAAAATCAGAAAAATCAGGAGAGCCCTGATGGAGAAATACGGAGGCCCCAGCTTAGACAATGTTTTCAAAGGAATTGCCAGTTATGTAAATGTATGTGCCCGCCGTAGTTCTCAGCTACACGAGAATAGACTCGTTGCCATTTTCGATAGGTCGGGGTGGGTAAAAAAAGGGAACTTTGATTTAGTTGAGAACATTTCTAAGAGACTCCTAAGTAGGGATGAAGTGCTAGTGTTAGGGTATGGACTTAATTTTTGCATGGGGAACGAAATTCACGATTTCATTGAAGTGTGTAGAAGCTTAAGGGAACTAGATAAGAACAAAAATGGGGATGAAGCAGATTTTTGCAGGGGGGCCATGTGGGCGGGGATTAGGTCGAAAAGGTTCGTGTTTCTGGAGAGATTACGTAAGGCCCTTGATAGGTTAGGAAAATACAAGGACATAAAGATTTGTAAGGCAGACAAAGGGGGCGGTTATAGTAATGGATGCCGTAGAATACGAGAATAAGTTAGAACAACTGCTAAACGATGAAAACACATATGAGGCTTGCAACAAAAACCGGATGTTAGGGGGGTACAGTTCAATTTTAACAAAAAAGTAAGGGAAGCATTGACAAAAATCCACGACAAAACCAAGAGAAAAGAATTAGAACATAGAGTAAAATCAGTAGAAAGTCCAGAGATCCCATATATTTATGGTAGCCCTAAGATCCACAAGGAAGGGTGCCCGCTAAAACCGACCGTGGCATCGACGGGATCACTGCAGAGGAGGCTGGAGAAATTTCTTTCCCACATAATGGGAAAATGGGTAGGCTTAGTATCCGAAGGGCATTTAAAACATAACATGAACATGATAGACGAATTATCCAAAATTAACGTAAAAGACTGTAAATTTGCAAGTTTGGATGTAACTTCCCTGTTCACTAATGTACCAGTAAAGAAGACGATGGAAATAATTAAAAAGAATATGAAGGAGGGGGTTTATACATGCGACATAGATGATGACGTTTTAATAAAACTGCTAACAACGGCCCTCAGCGTTAATGTTTTCAAGTTGGGCGAAAACCATTATATACAAAAAAATGGCGTGGCCATGGGTTCAAGTCTTTCACCAATTCTAGCTAATATCTTTATGGAATGGTTTGAAAAGGAAGAGGTGGGAAAAGTAAATAAAGGGAACTTAAATATCGTAAAATGGGTAAGATACGTGAATGACATCTTGATTATTTACAAGGGAGAAAGGGAAGATCTACACAAGTTCCTACAAAACATAAATAAACTAAATGAACACATCAAGTTCACAATAGAAGAAGAGAGGGAGGGAGAAATTCCTTTCTTGGATGTCCTGGTCAAGAGGGAAGGGGAAAATTTAAAATTCAAGGTATATAGGAAGAAGACACACACCAATTCATACATACATAGGTTCTCCAGTCATAGGAAAGAAATAAAAATAGGATTAATGACAGGGTTGGCTATCAGGGCTTATAGGATTTGCAGTCCCAAATTTTTAGACGATGAGCTGGATTACCTGAGGGAGAGTTTTTAGGAGATTAGGCTACCTAAGTATTGGTGGGAGTGGGCACACATCAAAGCAAGGAAAAACTATTTTGGGGAGAGGGAAAGATAGAAAAGGAACATTTGGTAGGAAAGAAAATAATTACAGTCCCGGACAACAACTCTGTTGCACCCATCAACAGGAAGCTAAATAATTTCAAATTGATAGGCAGCTACAAAAACACCATTAGGAATAAAATAGTTAGAAACAAAAAGTCGGTAGAGGGGGAAGAGATTAGAGGGGGGTTATATATGGCAGCATGTCTAGACTGTGAAGAAGGGTACTATGGCGAAATTGGCAAATCATGTAAAGAGCGAAGCAAACAACATCTGCAGAACATAAGGCATTATAATCAGACGTCGGCAGTTGCCAAGCACTGATGGGAAAATGATCACAGAATAGACTGGGAAAATATGAGTTTTCTGTACAGGAACACTAACAAAACATCTAGACTGGTTGTAGAGAACGCCTTCATAACTTGCGCCAACAACATGATGGCAGGGAACACTGGAAACGGCTTTGAAGACAGCATATCTAGAAAAATCGTATACTCCACAGTAGCAAGGAAATGAAGGAAAAACGCAAGAGAACGCACTTAAAACGGACACCTGGAAGAAGGGATCATAGAAAGACCAAGATCACAAGGGGGTGGGGGTCACACAGGAGGAACTAGGCGATTATAGGACTAAAAGTACCCAGCACACAGATATAAATACAGCTGGACTATGCGTCTGCTCATTGTACGGATACTTGATAATATGGACTGTTTGTCCAAGAAAGCTTAACTTTTCTGAATAAAACTCCATTAGATACTTTTTCTGAAATATATATATATATATATATATATATATATATATATATATATATATAATATATATATTATAGTATATATATATATATATATATATATATATATATATATATATATATAATATATATATATATATATATATATATATATATATATATATATATATATATATATATATATATATATATATATATATATATATATATATATATATATATATATATATATATATATATATCAATATATATATATATATATATATATATATATATATATATATATATATATATATATATATATATATATATATATATATATATATATATATATATATATATATATATATATATTATATAGTCCATAATATATATAATATATATATATATATATATATATATATATATATATATATATATATATATATATATATATATATATATATATATATATATATATATATATATATATATATATATATATATATATATATATATATATATATATATATATATATATATATATATATATATACATATTTTATATATATATAATTGGCCATTTATATATATATATATATATACATATAATTTTTATATATATATATATATGTATTGCTTTTATGACATATAATATAAATATATCTTAATATATAAGGCATATATAAAAGTTAAGCTACCGACATACCCCATAAACCGAGATAATGCATTAAGCTACCAACATGAGATAATCTATGGGTTGGCAACCCTCGTTTCAAACAATAAAAACCATTAGTCATCTGTGGTCTGTGGCTGGTGACTGATTTGTTTTTGTTTCCGCCATTATTTCACGCTCTGTTCCTCATGGTTTTTTCCACATTTTGTGCTGTGTTGTCTGTCTCCAATGTCTAGGAAGGTTGTCGGAAAAGAGGAGATATCCTCAATCATCGACCTTCACAAATCAGGTATCTCTGTTTGTGAAATTTGTGTGCAGAAGGGGTTATTGAATATTACTGTGTATTGATGGATCCATCAGTACGAGGAGGGATACGCCAACACCCTTCCTACCCCAAAACCCCGGTCTGGGAGGCCCCACAAGATCAAACCTGCTACCTTAAGGCTTATACACCGTCAGCTAAAGAAGAATCCTTCTCTCACAGCACCTGAGATCAAGGATAAGAACGCTCTTGTGCTGGGAAATGGTGCAAGAACGTATCCACGACGACCTCTTGCTGCGGTCCCAAGGATGGTCAGCAAAAGCGACGAAGGTTGCTTTTGCAAAAAATACTTGGTCTGGGAGCCTGCTAAAACCGAGCTGTTGTGGACAGATGAAGCTACCACCTCCGTATGGCACCTCCTCAGTACACCTCCAATACAGTAAAGCACCCACCTACCCTGATGGTATGGGATTCTTTTGGGTATGATGGTGTTGGGAAGTTAGTGTTCCTCCACAAGAATGAGTATATGAACAGGTTTAACTACTTCCAGCTTTTGGGGGATCACTTAGAGGAATCTTTTGAAAACAGTGGCACCAGTTTTTCATGCAGAATGGAGCACCGTGCCACACCGCTAAACTAGTGGTCAATTGGTTAAAAGACTGTGACATGGCCTTTTTAGTGACTGGCCAGGGGCCTCGCCTGATTTAAATCCCATTGAGAACTTTTGGAGCATCATTAAAAGGCAACTCCCGACCCGGGATACCTCTTCTCTCCCAAAGCTCAAAGCTCAGGAGGTTTGGGAGTAGCCCTCCAAAATCAGACAGTGTTCCCAAGCGACTTAGTCATTTTGGGAGTATTAGTGAGGGGATAAGTGCTCCAAATCATACTTTTCAATGACTAATCCTAAAAATTGCATTTTTTCAGGGGTGTGGCTTAACTTTTCCACGTGCACTATATATATATATATATATATATATATATATATATATATATATATATATATATATATATATATATATATATATATATATATATATATATATATATATATAATAATACTAAAAAACTTGCAACATTTGTTTTTGTTTGTTTACACCTGGAGCACACAAACAAGTGTTAATTTAGCTGTGTCCTCCCCTTCCCTTCCCTATTCTCTCCCCTCCACCTTCCTCTTCCATCTTCTCTCCTTCCCCCTCCCCTTCCCTTTCCCCTCCCCTTACCTTCCCCACCCCCTCCACTCCCTCCTCCCCTCCACTTCCTCCTCCCCTCCACTTCTTCTTCCCCAACCATCCCGATCCCCATTTCCCTTCCCTCCCCTTCCTCTGAATTCTGTCCCTATTTCTAAGGTATGTAAATCAAAACCTAGCTTACAAAAAATATAGTTTATTATGCAAGTCTAACAACAAGCCATGTAAAATGAAATTATGCATGTTAGGTAATAAATCCCATTAAGCCACACCACCAAAAGCAAAACTAAACAATCGCAAAAAACCAGCATGTGTAGGGATTAATTCTCATCCCCCATCAAGTCCCCTAAACTTAAACTTTCCACATTATCCAAGTCTATTTCCAAATAACTTCCAAGTCTATTTTATCATTAGTTCCATTTTTATTTGGCTATATGCCATAATTGACTATGGTTTTCATCCCCTTCGAAACATCTATAATGACACAAAATATCTCCCATAAATATCATAATTCATTCAGTTCATATCACACAGAAAACATTGAAAAGACATAAAGACATCAAAACCGGGAGTTAACACTAGAAATTTCACTTGGAAAAGTTAGTCATTTTCTAAGTTCAACACTCACCCTTTCAGCAAGGAATCAGAGCCTTGAATTTCCAAAGTCCGTCTACTACCGCTTCTCACAAAGCAATGAAAAATATTTCACCAAGCTCTTAACACTTGCCCTACAAAACTCTTCACTAGGCACACACACGAACAAACAAACGCCACCTACAGGCACGCCCATAATCTGGATATATACTGGATAAAGGTTCGTATGTCACAAGCAACTAATAACAAATTCCTATGTTATGTATAAACATATATATATATATATATATATATATATATATATATATATATATATATATATATATATATATATATATATATATATATATATATATATATATAATATATAAATATATATATATATATATATATATATATATATATATATAATATATATATATATATATATATATATATATATATATATATATATATATATATATATATATATATACATATATATATATATATATATATATATATATATATATATATATATATATATATATACATATATATATATATATATATATATATATATATATATATATATATATATATATATATATATATATATACATAAATGCGTGTGTGTGTGTGTGTATACTGAACAAAGAACATCTATTCCTCAACAAAAGTAAGCAAGAAGGCACTAAAGCACACAGCATGGTATATGGTTTTTATTTTATCGCCGTTATTTTGCCGACACCTTTGTCCTTTTCAGAGACCGTCACCACTGTGACCAGTTTTTACAGTATGCTAATTCACTACATAATAACATTAAATTTACTTATGAATTAGAAAATAATAACCAATTATCCTTGTTAGACACCATCGTCATCCGTGATCACAATAGATTTCATACTGGTATGTTTCGCAAGAAAACCTTCACTGGTCTTGGACAGAATTTTTACAGTTCGTGTTTTTATAATTTTAAATTGAATTCCCTGTCCACTCTCCTCCACAGGGCCATAACACTTACATCCAATTGGCATCTTTTTCACAAGGAAATAGGTTTTCTCTATGATTATTTAAATCCAACTGCTATCCATCCAATTTATTTTTAAAATATGTTAAGAACACATTAGATAAGTCTTTCACCCTCCAGCTACCACACAAATGGCACATAAATTAACATACTATATAAGTTTTCCATTCACGCATGACACTTCTTTCCTACCCAATCTAAAAAGGATTTTAACGAACTATTTTCCTGCAGTTGACGTTAAGCTCATATTTAAGAACCCAAGAACTATTGGTGGTATGTTTCGTCGCAAAGAAAAACTGCCCCCTTCAATGCAGTCCGGTGTTGTTTATTTGTTTACTTACTGTCAATGCCATTGTCAGATATACGTTGGAAACACACGCCGACTGCTTAAAGTCAGATGTGACGCACATATTGGTGTTAGCTTTCGAACTAGGTGCAAGTTGTCCAATCCTGAAATATCAAATATTAGAAATCATATGGAACCATGCAAAAGTAAAATAAAC
>NC_089767.1:7863255-7875755 GCF_040412425.1 Macrobrachium rosenbergii
TTATAAATTTCTCAAAATGATCTAGAATCTACAGATGTTAGTTTCTGTATTGCAAATAAATATTTTTTATAACACGGTCGTTTGTTCTAAGTGATTTTTTCTGCTCAGACTGTTTCCTTGTTGTGGGTGCACTCCTCTCCCGGTGGTGCTTATTTTTTTGCAGATAGAGTTTACGTCTGTTGCCTTCGCTTTGGTAGCGTTAGTCAGGTTTGGGTAATCACTGAGTCAGGGTCCAGACAGCATAGCAGCATGGATTCATTTAACAGCAGGTAGTAGTTACCTGTTGGCCCCTACAGCATTTGAGGATGAGAACTTCGTTCGAGTTCGAGGATGAGTTGATGACTAACCCTAGTCATCTGTGGAGAGGAGGCATTCCTCTGGGACAGCAATTTGGCTGTCGCATCGACTCTGCTGTGAACGTCTGTGTTTTGTGGAGATGTTCCTGTTTGTCGTCATTGGGCGGTTGTGACGACTTCACAGCAGTAGTTTGATGGTCATCCTCTGTGACCCTTGTTAGTGGTCATGACATCTCTGGGTAGATGTTTAGTTTTGCACTGTAGGAGGATTGTGAATTATCATTACAGATATTTATGTATTATGAGTGTAATTGGAATTTATGATAATTTAGGTTATTGTTATTTGTGCTGCTTTAATGATTTTTAGATATTAGGGTATTTCTGGTTATACCATTTATGTTAATTAATGTCACTTTATGCTGTCTGTATTGTTTATTATTGTTTGATGTAGCTGAAATGTTGTTCTCCTTTATATGGTGTTTGTTACTTTTTGCTTCTGTGTTAATGTTTTATTTTAAAGTAACTTTTTGTGCTACACCTTTGTTATTTGACTGACTCTTTGGTTATTTGATGATGTATATTTATTTATTGATTTACGTCAGACTTGACTCTGTTTTAAATATGTATATTACTTAATGTTAATGAACTAGTATTAAGGTTATTTTGCTGGTTTTGTTGTTCCCCTTTCCCCGTGGTTGTCTCGGCTTCTGCCAGTCTCTCCAGTCCATTTCTCTGTAATTGATGATAGAACCTGATGAACCGAGATGTGGTTCATAACAATATATATATATATATATATATATATATATATATATATATATATATATATATATATATATATATATATATATATATATATATATATATATATATATATATATATATATATATATATATATATATATATATATATATATATATATATATATATATATTATATATATATATATATATATATATATATATATATATATATATATATATATATATATATATATATATATATATATATGTATGTATGTATATATATACATACTGTATATATGTATATATATAGATATATATTTATATATATTTATATATATATATATATATATATATATATATATATATATATATATATATGACTGTTATAGAGAGACTAATATAGAATTTATTATTGAGACTATCTCAAAGAGTGAGGCACTTGGTCTTACGAATCTGAGTCAGAACATCGAGAGAGAGGGAATGAGCAGTGCTGATCAAGCGCTAATATAAAACAAAACTGTAACCACTCTTCCGAGACATGTGGATGACAAGCAGGCTCAGCAGTCTAGAGCACAAAGGGAAAGGTGAGAGGTATGATATACACTTTGCAAACTGCTTGTTGAAGACTCGATGGCGAGAAATAGAGAATTTGTCAATAGAAAATGCTGAATAGAAAATGCTGAGGAGAATAGTGAATGGTGAAGCATATTAGAGATGACTATAAAAGAAAAAGAGAGGAGAAAGAAGGCAGTGTCGTAGTGAGGTACGTTGGGCCAGAGGGCGTGTTACAGGTGTGGTAGGTGACCCATCTCTTAGTGTAGACGAGACTTAGAAATTTTCACAACCCTCTCTGAAGTATTTAGTTTCTTTTACAGACTTAGTTTACTTAGTCTCGAATCCAGTTTATTCCAGTAAAACAGCTTATTCTTAGAAGGTGGAAACTATATATATATATACTCTCCAACAGACAACAGAGAGGTAAAACTATCATATCTGGTTGACTAACCTTGATGTTTAGACTGTCAACTGAAATAAGATAAGCTTGTTGTTAGAGACATTTAAGCCCACAAACGCTCTAGGTTCATATTACCTTGGATTTACTCTCCATCTACAATAGAGGGTAGATAAATTAGTGGCAGTGGTGGGATTCGAACCTGTGCCTCTTGAGCGACTGGAAAGTAGACCGCCTCCAGTGTTGCCTACCATTACATTATTTGTGCATGTCATGAAGGCATTTTCCATAATCAGTCTGGACGTTTTCTATGTATTTTTGTATAAGAAGTTCATGTTTTCCCAGTCTATTCTATGATTTTTTTCCCACTAGTGCTTGTTTATGTTGTTAGCTGCTTTCTTTGCAGGATTTGCCACTTTCACCAAAGTATCTCTCTCAGAGTCTAGACTCTCTGACATGTATACCAAACCCTTTTACCTCTTCTCCTCTACCGATTTTTTTTATTCTTAACTATTTTGTTCCTAATCATGTTTATGCAATTTCCTATCGATTTGAATAATCTACTTTCCTATTGAGGGATGTAATAATGTCGTTGTCTGGGACTGTAACTATTTTCTTCCCCATCAAATAATCATTTTCTTTTCCATCTCTATCCCCAAAATAGTTTTTCATTGCCTTGGAGTGTGCCTTTTCCCACCAAAACTTAGGATATCCTAATCCCCTGTAACTGTCCCTCAAGTGTTCCGGCCCTTTATCTGAGAAAGTAAGAATTCAAATCCTATAAGCCCTGGTAGCCAAACCTGTCATTATTCCCATTTTTATCTTTCCTGTGACTTGAGAACGTACGTATGTATGAATTGGTATGTCTACTTTCTGTGTACCTTAGATTTTAAAATTGCTCCTTCCCTTTTTGCTGATATTTCCAAAAATGGAATTTCTCCCTCTTTCTCTTCTTCCAGTGCATAAGACATATTGGTATGAAGGGAAGGAGAAAATTTAAAATTTAAGGTACACACAAAGAAGACACATATGTTCTCAAACCATAGGAATGAGATGAAAATGGGAGTTGTCTAGCAGAGAAAGATCAAGCTCATGAAGGCAGGGCTACACAGGAGATGGAGGTTAAAGGATTTAAGAAAGCTAGGACACGGAATCAGATCAACAAGGGCCTTATTCCCTTTTCCAAAGGCATATAAATACAGCAAGAACATGTGCCTGGTCATTTTATGACTACCAAATGATGAGGACAGATAGTCCTTGAAAGCCTGTAACTTTTTTTTTTTAACAAAATCTCCGTTAGGTACCATCCTATGTAAATGAGGTCCTGTTATTATTTGTGGAAGTGATCATATATATGTTATAACCCGATACAAGGTCAATTAGGGTCATAATCTCTTACGGCATCTGTTTTAAGAACAGCATCATATCATCTTATATCCCTAAGATTCTCTGGTAGCAATGGCCCAGCGTTGGGTCAGCACATTCTTTCTCTCTCGTTGACTCCTACTCCTCTCCCTGTATCTAACACCAGGCAAAGGCCTACTGAAATAAAACGCCGAGATACAAAACTAGACTTTATTTGTAAATTTATCGAAAGTATTTCAGCAAAAACTAAGGTCATTAAATGGAGTGACTCACACACCCTAAATTTGGAAATCATAACTAGAGGAAATTCAGATTCATAATCAATCAAATTAATGAATCTAGACCAACCAATGCTAGTGACTAACATCCTGGTCACCAAACAAAATAAAAAAGTCATAATTATTTTAGACCAAAATCGATGTCATAGAGCATGTTAAAGAACACCAATTCCAAAATATTTGTCCTCACAGGACGAACCCAGCATTCCTGTCAAAAGAAACATCATATATTAAAACCTGAAATGATGTTTAAAGACCTCAACATTCAAAACGGAAAAATGCACAATAGTAGGGGAAAAGGTGCCATTTGGCGTCCTGGCATCCTGAACATTTGGCATCCTCAAGAAAGGGTGTCATTTGGCGTCCTCAATTAATATTTATTTTATTTTTATATTTTTTGGTGAAGAAAATAACATGCAATTTTATTTTTATATTTTTGCTTTCGAAAATAACATGCATATATAAAAAAAATTATGTAGTAAGTAGGGGAAAAGGTGCCATTTGGCGTCGTGGCGTTCTGAACATTTGGCGTCCTCAAGAAAGGGTGTCATTTGGCGTCCTCAATTATTATTTATTTTATTTTTACATTTTTGGTGAAGAAAATAACATGCAATTTTATTTGTATATTTTTGCTTTCGAAAATAACATGCATATATAAAAAAAATTATGTAGTAAGTAGGGGAAAAGGTGCCATTTGGCGTCGTGGCGTCCTGAACATTTGGCGTCCTCAAGAAAGGGTGTCATTTGGCGTCCTCAATTATTATTTATTTTATTTTTATATTTTTTGGTGGAGAAAATAACATGCAATTTTTTTATATTTTTGCTTTCGAAAATAACATGCATATATAAAAAAATTATGTAGTAAGTAGGGAAAAGGTGCCATTTGGCGTCGTGGCGTCCTGAACATTTGGCGTCCTCAAGAAAGGGTGTCATTTGGCGTCCTCAATTATTATTTATTTTGTTTTTATATTTTGGTGAAGAAAATAACATGCAATTTTATTTTTATATTTTTGTTTTCGAAAATAACATGCCTATATAAAAAAAATTATGTAGTAAGTAGGGGAAAAGGTGCCATTTGGCGTCGTGGCGTCCTGAACATTTGGCGTCCTCAAGAAAGGGTGTCATTTGGCGTCCTCAATTATTATTTATTTTATTTTTATATTTTTGGTGGAGAAAATAACATGCAATTTTATTTTTATATTTTTGTTTTCGAAAATAACATGCATATATAAAAAAATATTAGTTGCCATTTGGCGTCGTGGCGTCCTGAACATTTGGCGTCCTCAAGAAAGGGTGTCATTTGCGTCCTCAGTTATTATCTATTTTATTTTTATATTTGTGGTGAAGAAAATAACATGCAATTTTATTTTTATATTTTTGTTTTCGAAAATAACATGCATATATAAAAAAAATTATGCAGTAAGTAGGGGAAAGGTGCCATTTGGCGTATTTTTGCTTTCAAAAATAACAAGCATATATAAAAAAAATTATGTAGTAAGTAGGGGAAAAGATCCCTGAACTGATATGAGAGAGGCCCACTGAGTGACTCAGCAACTGTCGCATGACTGATGAGATGAATTCATATAAACTATCTGTTATTAATCCCACTTTATCGATAAGATCCTGATTAGGGGGAGGAGACACCTTGCCGAACAGATCTGAACTGATATTATAGAGCCCCACTGCGAGACTCGACCACAGCTGTGTGACTGATAAGAGCTGAACTGTTACAAACTAACTGTTATTAATCCCTCACTATCGATAAGAGTCTGATTAGGTATCCGCTGCTGATATGATTTAGACCCGCCGCGTGACTCATGAACAGGTGTATCACTGATAAGAGTTGAAGCGTTATAAACTATCTGTTATAAATCTCACTCTATCAATAAGAGTCTGATTAGGTATCTGCTACTGATATGATTTAGACCCGCTGTGTGACTCATGAACAGCTGTATGACTTCATACGGACATTACAATGTACAGCTCTCTAAGATATACAGCTCTAACTCTCCACCCGATTGTTAAAAGTCACATGTTTTAGCACGCTCCCGATTACGCTCACTGTCAGCGTCACTTAACCTATGTCTGGGATAATAAAAAGCGATTCTACCTATCCACTCATTTTATTAGATAAAGCGGTATACATTAACAAGTACATGAATCTGGGGGTTCTCCTGACACACATTCCAATACAATACCACCACGAGTTGTTATAACCAACCTTAAACCTCTAAATAATTTTACAATAAATAACCATAGGCTTCCAAATCTAGTATGTCGTACAGCCTGACTTTCCTCCCCCCTCCCCCTTCTTCGCCCCCTCTTCCGTTAGTGTTCTGCATAGAAGAACTCGCCTTCCTCCTCCTCCTCCTCCTCCTCCCCTCCTCCTTGACCATTCATCATGAGTAAGAAAAATAAAATGTCTTAGAAAACCGAACGTCCCCAAAATTAATTATGTGATGTATATTAGCAACGTTTTTTTAAAAATGGAATTAATCATTACCTTTTATTTAAAGAGCGCACGCACTCCTTGTATGTAAGAGCTCGTTTAACGCCCAAACTCTAGTGTGAACACCGCACCCTCTTGAAAAATTCGAAATAGTATTCCGTCACCCACCTGTCATTACTTTTCAAACGACTCGGGGAGAAGACGACACTCATTAACGACAAAACCGATTTTAACCCTCTATGACTCGTACAGTGAATGAAGAAAACACAGTAAAGACCACACTTGTAAAAATTCTCGGGTTGTATCTGCCTTACGGACTGGCGAAGGGTAAAATCCGAATGCGCATCGAGAAAAGATGAGAAGCTACCCGAATAAATTTGCGGTTTTATACTGTAACTGTCAAAAAAGTAGATTGTATCCCTAGGTGAACAGTCTATATAAAAACACACCCAGTGTCTGACAAGATCAATACTAGAAGTTGAAGGTAGAGTATTAGATATAGAAACTAGAGGTTTAATTCTATTCGCAGGTATTTTAAACGCACCAACTTCATCCGAAGCGAACACACCTAAATATTTAATAAGACTCCCTAGCAAACCCTGTAAAACTGTCTCGATTTCTTTCGTATCCATCACACCTAGCCTCTAACATCGCACTGAATGACTCTATCCAAATCAATGGTTAAAATACCTTTCGTGTCACCGAACAGTAAAATCATGCAAGGGTGTGGTGTGACCGTGCCCAGCTTTATGGATATTCTCAAACTGGCCGAAATCTCGACAGGCATGGAATCTTCCACCTCTTCCGTAACGAAGCTGAAACAATAGATAGCTCTCCCATTTTTAAAACTATTATAGGTTATGAGGTTATCATGTCCCCCTCCTATCGACTTTTGAGTCTCGTAATACAATTGCGTGATAGTATTAGGAAAATTGCAGTTGATGTGATACACCGTATTCCCATTAACTGTGATGTGCACATTATTCAAGTCATAAGCTCCGAAATATAAACTATTGGCCACGTAATTCCCCGAAAATGTTTGCATGCTTATCATGGCCAGTGTAATCTTTTCAGGTATACGGGTATTGAAAGGTTGACCTATTAAAACGGAATCCTCGTTCTGCCCTATAACATACATTTTATATAAAGTCTTATCAAATTTATATTGTATCGGGTTAACTGCTATAGCGGTGTTTAAAGCAGACATGGCGTTATAATGGGGGTAACCCGATCAATCCACAACTTGGCTTTTTCTATATTCAGATCATTTAAGTGTCCGTCTGTGTGTGCACCCATCACCCAGTTGTTATTCGCCATTTCGAGCCTTATACTCAAATCCACGGAATCCAGCAAATACATGTCTATACCCGCCAGATCTATAAGGAGTGGAAAGTACGTGTGAATTCCCCCTGCCTTAATGGAGCTCAACATCCAAGATTCCCACCTACTCAGCTGTCCAAAAGAAGCGGCAGTATAGGTCTGTGTAACACCATGCGTAACGTTAAAGTCATCGTGGAAAAACCCACTTATACCAACAGTCGGTAGTGCGCTGGTTTTAATGCTCTTGAGCATTTTTATGTATGATTGATAGTTAAAAACAGGACACGATTCCACCAACTTTTCATTCAAGGAAACAGAGACGGATTTAAAAAGTGTATTACTTATATCATTAACCAGTGCCACTGTAATGTATAATTCCAAAGCTATACTCGATAAATCCAAGAAGGAACCGGTAATACCATTAATACGAAACTCGATATAACTGTCTGTCAGGATTCGATTTACTGAATTGTTACTCGGTGTGAAATCCAACCTTTCCTTCGAATTAATCGAGCTTTCTATAATCCTACGTCTGTTCACATTCGGGAACAATTCTGAGATACCCGCAATATAGGAGGAGACGGGAACCTTGTTTCCCGTCCCCGGCATGTTAGGAACAATGCCCACCATTCCTGAAAAAAAAATGCAAGAGAGAGAATGTGTGCATGCACGCCAACGGGCAAAAGGTTAATGAATTAAAGAAGATCATACACATCCTTGTTATATTTACTTCTCGATTTAACCCTTCGACTCGTCATTCTCTTCTTCTTCTTCTTCTTCTTGTTCTTCTTATTCCCTCTCCTCGTGGCTGAGCTAGCGAGTGTACGATGTACTCCACCTCCCACCTTTTTCCTGGCGACACTCCCACTTCCATTTAAAATTCGTCGGCCCTGTCTTTTGAGAGCTGTCACTCCATGTCTTTTTAAAGATTCCCGCAAAGGCAACTGATCATTCACTACATCGGAAACCACCGATCTGCCAAACTCTTTAACAGAAGGTTTAGCAACATTCAACAAAAAAGGGAGTACCCTACGTGCAATGCCGGCAATTGCCGAAAATACACCCCCGCCCCTCCTATGACTCGGATAGAAAACTGAAATGTCTTCTAAACCCCCTCCCTTCCTTAAAGGTTCGGACAGGAATAATGTTTTAAATTCCACCTCAGAGGGTGGAGCGAAGACAACTCTCACACATGTTAACTAAAAAAAAACTTTCAATCTCCTCCCCTGTTTTTGTTAAGCAGAGAGCGCGTTTGAACGTTCCTAATTACATGAGGTTGCAAAAGTAAATAATGAAAAACACTGGAAAGAAGGTGTTTTTATACGTACCTCTCTATCTGTGTCTTATATAAAGCACGCAGGTGACACTCGAACCGTTGTTGAAATGGATGCGCCTCCCATTCTGGTCCGTGATAACGATCGAAATCTGTTCCAGGATGTTCGTGTTCAATGCTTTGTATACCGTATTGTGTATCCCCTTCCCTTTACCACTCTCTAGTTCACCTCCAAAACAGTCGGTTGAACGATATCTGTGTACACGCACATGTAATCTACACCACAAATATCGGGTAAGGAATCGTCAGAGAGGTGCACATTCAATGCCTCGAGGCCGCAAACTTCGTACGCTGTATTATTTTTAAAACCTAACAACCTGGCAGCTTTATCGCTGAATTTGAGAGTCACACTTCTAATATCCCCCGCCTTAATGTTCCTCCTCCTCCTAACGTGAGGGATGATAACTCTCCTGCTGTCTTCATCCCAACTGAATATATCATTGCTGTTGAAAGCGTTTTTGTATTCAGTGTCAAAATAGACTTTTAAATGTTCAAAAACATCTTTGTTAAGCGTCCTCACCAACCTTTTCATATCCCCCGCTAACATAGCTGTCGTTGGTCTATAGCTATAGGCATGCTTATTGTTTTTACCACGATCAGTAACAAAGTAGAGGGTGAATTCTTCATCTCTCGATAATACAGCGTAATAAACGCCCGGAAACATGATCGAAGCGAGACCTACTTCATATTCGCTACCATTCGGCAGGAATATAGGAATGGGTAACCTATTTACAAACCCTGATGGGGAGTTATTTTCATACTTGTCCAGGCTGCCGAGACTGCTCGCATATATAATGTGTTCGCCCGCCATACTGATAATGTACTGTGCACAATTTCCTTCATCTGGGTCTTATATGAAGGGTGCATGACACGGTTTTACCTGTAATAAACTTGACGTTTCCCCCTTCTGATTCGTTACATCAATCAGGATGTAATCCACCGCATTCACGGTTATAGGTTTATAAACAGCACCTCTACTTGGTGCACATTCCAACATGAAACAATCCAGGATGTTTACAGTTTTATCACCCACCGATGAAGGCTGAATAATGTTGGAATATAAGTACACATAGCCAACACTGTGATCGTCGAGATATGAAATTCTGGAGAGATGATTTCTCATTGCCCCTGAACCATAAATCGCATATGACAATTCTGTGTTAAACCCTAATACTCGCACTGCTCTAACACTATTACAGTGACTGAAACAATTCCCTCTACTTTCGCCACCTCGGCATTCACGTATGTGAGACTCATCCGCTTCAAATCATCGTTCCATGAAAATAATACTTCCCTTCGCATAACACCTCGAATGTATGCACTGTAAAATATTTCCAACTGTTCTGTAACGTCCGTATTGAGTGCTCTGGTCAATCTATTCATATCTCCCGCTAATAATCCAACGGCAGGAACATACGTGAAACCATACAAGCGAGGTGCCAAACCATGATTTAAGGTTGCTTTAAAATGAATTGTGAAATCTCTATCTTCAAGTGAAACATCGTAGTACTCATTTGGGAGTGTAACCCCTGTAACACCCATTCATATTCCACCTCTTTTGATAGAGTTATGGGAGTGGGCAATTTGTTTGTAAATTTACAGGGCTGGTTTTCGGGAAATACATCCAGACACAACCCACTATTCACATATACAATGTAATCGCTACACATGTTGAATGTGCAGTGCTGGTAATGCACACGATTGCATACATATATATACCTCGCAACATAGAATGGGTGAATAAAAAATTATGTATAAAATAAAATAAAATGTTTTATTATACAAATTGTTGGAACATACATACATACAGATATACACATATTAAAATACACATTAAATTACAGACTTTGGTAATCATTTTTACATTGGTGTGTCACACAGCTTGCCACATTGAATGCCAAAGTTTAATTTCTCCGCGTTCACAATTTCCAAACGTTTCAGTTTGGAAGAGACATCCATGTTTTGTTCAACCCCAAACATAATTTCTCTCCGCCCATTATTTCCAAACGTTTCAATTTGGATGATGCGTCTTTCAACTTCACATCGTCTGCACACCTGTCTTCAAGGTGTGATAAAAACAATTTCCGTGATAACTATGCAAGTGACTTTTCCGTGTCATTTCATCTCCTCACCAAAGGAGACAATTGCAGGCAGGTAATGGTTTAACCAATCACAGTTCACGCGACCACTCAGTTCTATCCCCGCAGCAAATAGAATATATTTCACATCTTCACGTGACGCTTTCATTAACTGCAATTTCAAACTCGTCAATGATGCGTAGAAGTGATTGTATCTCATTTCTCTCGTGTCGTTTCGCAACCCTTCTGCATGGTCTTCATCCTTGGAATACATTATACTCGTTTTGGCGAATTCGTTCTCTTCCACAGAAGCGCCAATTCCATATTGAGTTAACAACGTAGCAATGACGGGTAGGTCGGGTTCTTCCGCATTGAGTGTATTCTCCCCCTCAGGCACTCTCAAAACGGCGGTATCTTCTATCCCGCGGTGGCGGAATGCAGCGTAACTCATCCCAGCTATGTTGCAACGGAGACCTGCAACGTCGGCATAGGGGTAAACTCTCACAATGACTTGAGCAATGCCATAATTCCGGCACGTTACACAGTTAGTAACTATAACCAGGCAACACTCCTTCTTCTTGAACTTGGTCTTGGATAATCTCCCGAAAACCAACTTGCAAGGTGACGAAGCCATCTCTGAACTGTGAAAATTGGAAGGGTGTACACGTTAACGCTACACAAGCTGGAATAATAATGCCTCCATAAACTCCTTCAATTTTCCACACCCCGTCGTCTTCCCCTCTGTGATTCATCACGCTGGGCTTCGCCCCCGACCCTCTTGATTTTGAACAGGTTTATCTCCGAGCCCACCCCCATGACCGAACATGATTGAACGGGTCTTAAACCCCGCGATAAGGGAAGGATTTGGCATAGATAATTTGTGATATGCGTCAGAACGGTCACTCACTCGTGAAAAAGTTTATCGCTGCTGCTGCCGGATTGAACACATTAATTTCTTGACTCATCAGTATGGTTGCCACACGTTCACCTTTTTCCTCGCCGCCTTGTTTTTCATTATTCTCCTCCCTCCTCCTCCTCCTCCCCCTTCTTTCCTAGGTGAATTGAGCCATGCTTCTATCCGTTTTTTTATAGCTGAGTTTCTCACCATCTGATCTCTAATACCACCCCGTTCAGTTATATAGTTATAACTGGGTACATTGTTATCCATCTTATTCGCTTGAAATTCTCTTGCTACATCTAAAATGTTATATCCCATAACCGGGTGGGACAAGTCCCCTTCTTCATTCCATTCAATCGCACCTGAATTTTGCAAGTGGCTAACCAAGGCAGTTACATATGGTATTTGATGATCTTTGAATAGTATAGGAATAATACCAGTGTTTACAAATATGGTAATCCTATTTTCATACACCTCTACGGCCTACCTTAAAATTTAACAATTTACAAATTTCTTTTGATATTAAAGGATCAAGTTTATACATCCCTTGACTGATATTCATATTATGGCTGTAACTTTCTTCTATAAAGCTAGATTCAGTGATATTCCTTTCCAGTGTGTTATTAGAATATACAATCCTTTTTGCCCCTTCCGAATTGATAGCATGATTGTTCTCACTAACATGTATAAAAATACCACTGTTCCCTTGTGCATATCTCACGCATTGCTTATGCTGTTCTATTCTCTTTTCCAGTGCTTTCCCCGTTTGGCCAATATAAAAGTT
>NC_089767.1:7880755-7885755 GCF_040412425.1 Macrobrachium rosenbergii
TATATATATATATATATATATATATATATATATATGTATGTATAAATATATATATGTATATATATATATATATATATATATATATAATTATAATTTGAATTTGCAATCTGCCAAAGCCATCGACTGCCTTGTACTGTTTAAACAAATTGCACTTACGTGCTACTGAATTATCTTGTCCTTGCGCACCCATTTGTACTTAATGTACATAAAATTTGCACCTATGTGCCCTTTTTAATTTGTGTGTTACTAACGCAGCACACCCTTGTGTCTGTTATTGCACTGAAGGTCGTTTGATTATTCTATTATGTTCTTATGGAACAACACCATGGGCAAGTTAAGACTTACTGTTCTTCGTAACAGCTACCTGTTCTTCACGAACAAGCCGCACATTTTGTGCCTCAACCCACTCTGTGTTTCCATACACAGCTTGCACTGAGTGCCATTTTGCATCTATATGCCAAATTCTGTAGAGTGCCACATATTTAGTTCCTAGGAACTCTTCCACACATGCGTGCTAATCCCATAGGTGTCATATCTCTGTTCTGCAGAATCCATAACCTCTGCACTATAGCCTGTGCCATTTGCACTTTATGTGTACCCTAGCTAGCGTCTAGTACGTTTACCTGTCCCAATCCACTTTATGTGTAGACGAGCCGCACATTTTGTACCATCGCAACCCGCGCGCTAATCCCACGGAGTGCCACATACATAGTTCTTCGGAACCACTTTGCACGACAGTGCCAGTGTTACCCCTATCGCAGGGACACTTCCATTCCATCCAGTGTATCCTGTCAAGGTGCACTGCCATTTAGAGTCCCCTCAGAAGTACTGCTCTGGGATACAGCAAAAATAGACAAAAGCAGGGAGGAGTTGAAAACACAAAGTAAGTTAACTCACCAAGTCTAGAAAGTAAAGCTAAACATTGTGCAAGAAGAAATAAGAGAGAATATCTGAAAAGACAGGTGTATGATTTTGACAACGCCGTGTGTTCAGGGAGTAGCAAAAGGAAGAATGAGTCAATAGTAAAATCAGTAGAAGAAGCAGAAAAAAAAATGCTTGACGGAGCATTTTTTGTGATGTTATGAATAAGAGGTATGAAGGAGATTATTTTACTGATATACCAAACCTGAAGAAGACATGTGAGTAGTAATGAATGAATTAATGGTTTTTTAAAGTAAATTCAGCAACAAAGAATTTTAGAAGATAAACAGCAGCAGTTTATGATGGAACTACCGACTATGGCAACTGCGTTTTACTTGCTTAGGGTATGATAGTATTCAGAATGCTCATTTTCTATAAGTTGTAGGATGTTCTAAGCTTTAATAAAATGCTATGAGATAAACAAGCTGGATTTAGAAAAGGCAAACTTGCACATTTCAAATATTTTTGCTAAGATATATTGTGTGTCAGCATATGGAATTTAAAACTCCCTTCAAATGTCCTTATTGGTTATGAGAAGGCGTTTGACTGGATTTAAAAACCAATATTATGGAAAGTCTTGCATGACTATGGCATTTCCAGAATATACATAAGGCAAAGTAGGAGTTAATCTTAGTGAAGTCAAGTCAGTTTTTAGCATATAGTAGGGTGCTACACGATAACGTGTGTCACTTTTGCTGTTTGCCCTCCTCATGGGTTGCAAAGGAAAAGACTGGTTGGAGAAGGCAGAGATTTAGACTGGATCAATTAGAAGCCTTGCAAATTTTGAATACCCAGATGATGCTATTTTAATCAGCAGAACGCCAAAAGTTTTCCCAAGTCTTGCATAATAAAATGCATCATATGTCAAGAGAGACTGGACTTGAGATAAATCTAAGAAAAACAAAAGTAATGAGAACAGAGTATGCACAAAGAGATAAAATAACACTATGTAGATGAAAGAGTAATAAGGTTAACTCTTGGAATTATTTAGGGATATGTCCAGTACATATTCTCTCGAGTTAGGGTTTAGTGAAACACTAAAAAGCGTAAACCAAATAAGTCAAGCTGAATAAGATTTGGAGGCCAAAGACAGAAAATTCATATGAAAGTAAGATTGCACATTAGAATGACCTGTAACATGGTATGATAGTGAATCATAGTACAAAAACTAAAATATTTTGTCGATTTTAGAGATAAGCTTTGAGAACATTAGGAGTCAGTTGGTAAGAGAGTGTAAAAAATGTTACTATAACAGAAATTATGGATTTTCTTAATATAAATGAAGCAATGATAAAAGGCAGAAGGAGAAGGCTTTGGCATGTCATTACCCTAAGCAGAAATGAACATAAAGTCAATTGCTCTCTTGTGAGCACCAAAATAGTTGGAAGACCAGAACTACTTGAATGAGAACTGTGAGACGTGAATTGTGAAAGATAAAGCAGTGGAGAAACATAATTGGTAGCAATTCTAGAGATCCTTTGTGTAAGCAGGTGTTGGAGGTATATATATATATATATATATATATATATATATATATATATATATATATATATATATATATATATATATATATATATATATATATTAACACACACACACACACAAACACACACACACACACACACACACACACACACACACACACACATATATATATATATATATATATATATATATATATATATATATATATATATATATATATATATATATATATATATATATATATATACATCTATATGCACTATATATATATATATATATATATATATATATATATATATATATATATATATATATACCATATGTCTTTTTCTTTGATAGTGGTAGGCTACAGTGAGTGGTAGCTCTTTGATAAACGTTTTGGGATGAGAATGCTCCCCTCACCAAACCACGACCTTCCATTATAAACTAATTATCAGTATCATAGTTTACTACTTAAGTAAGCTGCAGTACAATTGGTTTTGAATGAAAAGCTCCCATTTCTGTCCCCGCCCCCGTTTCCAACTTCACTGGCGACAAGGAATTACCGATAAAACCTCGGAAACCCAATATATCATATAGTTAACGAAACCTTGGTACAAAAATAAATTGTACTAAATAAAGTGCAACTTACAATCTATTTGTTACCGATTATTTTATATTTATTAGTGAAACTCCTTCATGTATTACCTTAAAAACATTTAAATATCTTAATCTAAAACGTCTCAGTTCAAAAGACAAGCAAAGCACTACATCTGGGAATCTTGGTGAGATATACTGAATTAATTTCAACTTGTTAATGTATAGACAGTGGTAAAAAGGGTTGGTTTTGATTATATAATACTTGAAAATTTTGTTCAATTATTGTTATGCATACTTAGTATGGGTTCGTGGCTATGTTTCATTATTTTATGAACAACATCGTCATTTACAGAGAAATCTGCTAGGTTTATTTGTGTGCAAGCAACTTAGGTTATAATTGCTTCCGTTAGTTTTATATAACAGTTTTTTTATCAGATGTATTGTGAGTGGTTGAATAAAATAGTAAAATTCATGGAATCCTTTTTGTTTCATACTCATTTTATCAAGCCATCTAAATCGTTCATGGCTATATCATATATACTATATATATATATATATATATATATATATATATATATATATATATATATATATATATATATATATATATACATATATGAATATATATATATGAATTAATTTATTTATGCACTCACATGCCATTTTGTCTGCATGGAGCCGTCAAAGACTTTACCTCAATAGCTCTGAGGAAGAAAGAGCCAAAGGCAACTTTTGAGGATGAAGTTAGGGAAGCCTTCGAAAAATAAAAGTTCGTTGGCTGTTCTTAACGCTTTTAAAAGATGCTGTTTTACAGCCATAATGGGCTTATTTCCCACTGCTTTTAGCGTGCTTCCACGAAAGCGCCCTGTTAAAAATACTTTAATTGCTGCTGATGCTCATATTTCATGTGAAAGTGACAGGGCATTAAATGGTGAACTAACCGCCCGTTACGGCGAGGAAGTTTGTCAATAGGAGTGGGAGATGAAAAAGGGCCACTGCGGCCTCTGAAGTTTTACGTGATAAAATCACTCTCGTCCTCGTCTCTGAGAGATTTCTGTTGGTTTTAATAAGCTTTCATTTGTTAATACTTTCAAAATGAAATATGAATTTTAATCATTACTTGCAGGTTTATGGTAATGTATAATTTTGGTAGTCATATTTATGATGTGAATTTTCAATCAATAATTAGTTTTGAGAAAAGGTGCGAATGGTCTAGTAGTTTCCTCTCATTATGGTTTACAGTTTTGTCACACATACACAGGTATGTATATATATATATATATATATATATATATATACTGTATATATATATATATATATATATATATATATATATATATATATATATATATATATATATATATATATATATATATATATATATATATATATATATATATATATATATATATATATATATATATATATATATATATATATATATATATATATATATATATATATATATATATATATATATATATATATATATATATATATATATATATATATATATATATATATATATATATATATATATATATATATATATATCACACATTACCACAGGTGAAAAATAAGAAACGGGGTGTAGATCCTGACCGGTTTCGACTTTATTTCAAGCCATTGACGAAGGACTGATACAGAGTGTGAGAAGTCACAAATATATATACTACAAGAACAGTACTGACGAACATACACAACCGTTAGAGGCTCCATATCCCCACTCAGGCCGGTGTCGAGGTAGGAGTGGCCTTAAAACTCATTTGGCTAAAAATCACAATAGACTCTCAGGGGACATTGCTGATAAACAGACCATACCCCACCTCAGATCCACACCTGACAGTTGTCATGGAGGCGGAGTTTGGAAACTCATTAACATTACTACCCTCGTACTGTGTTTACAAATATGATAATCCTATTTTCATACATCTCTACTGCCTACCTTAAAGTTTAAACAATTTACAAATTTCTTTTGATATTAAAGGATCAAGTTTATACATCCCTTGACTGAT
>NC_089767.1:7890755-7928255 GCF_040412425.1 Macrobrachium rosenbergii
TGTTTAATTCTTTTGACAGATGTCTGTGGACAGTGTGGACTGGTTCGAATAACATGTGGTAGACTGTTTTTTTTTTTGACATGACTTTAGTTATTGATTTGGGGAGTATGTGTGATTTTGGATATTTTCAGGCTATTAGCCATAATGAGACTTCTTTAATCAGAAGTGTTTTGCAGTTCAGAGTTTAGTTATCTGACTCGATAATTCATTTATTATGCATTTTAATCTTTGCTTTGTTTTATTCATTTCTTGTTGGGTTATTTGAATAATAAACCTATTTTTGTAGAAACTATTGCGTTTCTTCTATTGTCCATTTAATTGCTTTGGTGAGAATGAGTGAGATTCGGGTGGGTGAACTTCGGAAAGCGATGAGAGAGAGAGAGAGAGGCGATACACGGTGTGAGAGAGAGAGAGAGAGAGAGAGAGAGAGAGAAATGGATGTAAGTGTTATCGTGAGCGAACCTTCATACGCCTTTTTCCTGAAGAAAGATCGTAGAGCACGTTACGTACACTTTCAAAAAAGTGTTAATTCTGTCCTTGTTACAGAATTAAATGCTGGCAGCGGTGTCTCATGATTTTAAATGGTGGCAGCATGATTTTAATGTCTTTAATGATGGCGAAAGAGGGAGATTACTAATAGACTAATTGGTAACGTTGATGCCCAAGGCATAGCCGACCTCACCTAAGGCGACGAGTCAGTGTTGAATGACTGAGTGGGTCGTGATTACGTGTATACACGGGGGATTACGCGCTAATACGGGGAATCTTTTTTTTTCCGTCTCTATTCGAGTACTGGGAGTGGGGAGTTATGAAATAGATCTGGATGATCTCTAGAGCAATTTTGGGGTTAACAAAATACCCAAATAAGTGTGAATAGTGGCGATTGTGAGTTAATTACGCAAAGTGATTATTCAACAATAATCACGCGGGTGTTTTTCTGCTTCGTCTTCGAGTGGGTGACGTCACAGGCTGCACACAGCTCTGTTTTCTGTTAGAAGCCGAGAGATAGCTGCTCCGTTTTCTGTTTCAAATTGGTAAGTACCCCATTCTCGTAAGTTGCGCAGAACGCCATTTTCTATTCTTCTTTTAGAGGGGGTAACTTTTGCCTTTCTCTAGTGTTCTTTTTGGTTTCTTTTTTATGTTGTTACGCTCAGGGCGTGTGATTACTCACAAAATGCCGGACGATGCAGCAAGCACATCCCAATCAGTTGTGGTGCATAAAGTGACGAGCGTTAGCGCGGGAATTAGTAATTTTAAAGGGTTAGTTGATGGGAAGCCAACCCAAAATATAGAAACTTTCATTGAGTCAGTGAACAGTTATCTGAATTCCAAGAAAATTACGAATGGCGCTGAAGCTTTAACAGAGGCTAAATCATTTCTGGATTTGGATAAAGGAGATATTGGGAAACGAGCACGCAGTTTCGGGTTCAGAAGGTGTAAAACTTGGAATGAACTGCAGAAATTTCTACGAGCTACTTATGGTGGAGTTCAACGCGAATGCGCAGTTCGGAATTTGCAAGAGTTTCTCAAATTAAAGAAAGGCAATGATTCACTAGTCACATACAGTGCGAATTTATTTGATGCAGTAGTTGAATTAAAGAAATCTATAATAGGTTCTCCATGGGTAACTGGAAATAATATCTCTTTAGATAATTTTGAAAGATTGTTACACTTTGCTTGCCTTTTAACGTCGGTCCCAGATGTAATTGTAGATAGTTTTGATAAGAGAATTGATCAGGATACAGACGAATCCTTTTTGTTTGCACAGATTAACAAAAATCTAGCAAAATGCCCGACACTGGACAGTAGTTTTGTACAGGAGGTGCAAAGATGTCAGCTGCGGTTTCCAAACCACAGAATAATGATAGTCGCTCGCATTCGGGAAATGATGCAACAGCGAAGACATGTGCACGAGTAGAATCGAAGAAAATTCCAGAGAGATCAGTCACAACGATACGTTGTTTTAATTGTGATAAAATAGGACATAGTAAATCAAATTGCAGAGTGAGATATTGTTCAGTTTGCAAATCTTCAGATCATGGATGGAGATTTTGCCCAGCCACAAAGAGTAGAGATTATTCAGGAAGTCACGGGGAGGTTTTTCTAGATATGACAGGAGAATTCCACATGATGCAAGTTTTAGATACACAAAGGAACAGCAGAATTTTCACAAGATAAGTTCGAAAACGGACACAGGATAATGAGTAATCAGGTCTTAGAGTCACTAGAACCTAGGCCGATTGTACGTGATTCTCTAACGGCAATGAAATTTTTATTTTCATTGATTCTGGTAGCTCAGTTAACTTAGTAAATGCTGACCTTTTTCACTCAAGGTTTCCAGAGTGCAAATTAGTCCCTTCTAGTGAGACAGTGTGTGATGTACAAGCGAGGAAACTGAATATTTTAGGTTCGTCATTTCTTACGCTTTGTATCGGCGGAAAGACAATAGTAGAATCATTTTTGGTCATAGAAGGATTAGCCTTAGGTGAAATGGTTTTGCTAGGACACCCTTCTTGCATGCGACATAACATCAACATTCTTACGGGAGTTCAGGGGATTACAATAGGTGAGTCAGGTTGTTTTGTTCCATATATACACAGAAAAAAACTTGTGAGAAACCTAAGACACAGTCTGAGACATGTGTAACACAGTCATTAGAGAGTGAAGATATTCCGCAAAGATCTTTCAAAGGATTTTGTTGGAAGATATTGAATTGCAACCGCGAGTTCCTACATTGGTTAAAGTGTCGCTGAAAGAGAAAAAAGTTTCCTTCTCAAGTGTGCGTTGTTGAGGGAACCGAGAAATTCAAAGACGTTGTGAGTACGGTGTCAGTGAATGAAATTTCAGTCGCAGGCGTGACTTCAGTAGAATTAGTTAGCTATCAAGACTCAGTGAAAAAATATCACAAGGGTACTTATGTAATTGATTTTGAAGAGTTTAATGAAGAGCATAAATTAGTGAGTTTTTGTGGAGACGGGAATATGTTTCCTAACGAGGAGCAACAGTTCCGAAGTCAGGTTCTACATGAACATTTGGCTAAAGTTGATTATCCTGAGTATTCAGATAAAGTAGAGAAAGTGTTGAAAGAATATCTAGATATCATTGCTTTGAAGGGAGATAAATTAGAGTTACAGATGTTTTAGAACATTCAATCCGCCTAGAAAAGGGTACAAATCCCATATATATTCCAGCATATCGAATTCCTTTTAAGATCAGAGAAGAAGTAGAAAAAGAAGTTCAGAGGTGGGAGTCGGAAGGCATTATCAGACCGTCCAATTCTCCGTTTAATTTTCCTTTGCTTGCAGTTCCTAAGAAAGACGGTAGTATCAGAGTTTGTGTAGATTTTCGTAAATTGAATGAAAAAAACATGCCCAGATAGATATCCGGTAGCTTGTTTGCCTGATTTGTTTGTTGAGATCGGTGGCAAGAATATATATTCATCTATAGATCTTATGCAAGGGTTTTTACAAGTTCCCTTTGTGAGAGTAGCCGTAAATATACAGCATTTTCGGTACCAAAGGGACATTACGAGTTTAATAGGATGCCTTTTGGATTACAAGGGTCCCCAATAACATTTACTAGACTGGTTAACACAGTACTTCATGGCTTGTTAGGAAAGTCGGTGTTTGTGTACATGGATGACATTCTCATATGCACAGATACAATTGAAGAACATCTAAAGGTGTTAAAAGAAGTCCTCAAGCGATTACGGTTCGCTGGGTTAAAGGTCAAATTGGCCAAATGTGAGTTTCTGAAGAGAAAAATTGTCTATTTAGGACATGTTATCTCTAAAGAGGAGTTAGAGTGAATGATGAGAAAGTTAAAGCCATTGTGAATTTTCCAGTTCCCAAAACCAGGAAACAGATTCGTTCGTTCCTAGGTATGTCGGGTTTCTTTCGCCGTTTTGTGCGGAATTTTTCTACAATAGCGTCGCCATTGACAGATTTGTTACGAGAAGACGTTAAGTTTGTTTGGGGTGATAGTCAACAATTAGCTTTTGAGAAGCTTAAGAACGCTTTGGTGAACCCACCAGTTTTGAAGTTTCAGATTTTAGTCAACCATTCACCTTAGTGACTGACGCGAGTCAGGAAGGTATAGGTGCGTGTTTGATGCAGAAATTTGAAGGGAAATTACACCCAATTGCTTTTTATAGCAGAAAGTTCAAAACGCGTGGTAGTAACGAAAGGCTGATGTCAGTTAGTGGACAAGGAGGCTTTCGCAGTCGTCTCTAGCCTTGTTCATTTTAAGATGTTGTTGTTGGGAAATAAAGTTGAGATTTTTACAGATCATCAACCGTTGTTAGAGCTTTTTAATAAGCCAAATTTGTCGCCCAAGAGAGCACGTTGGTTCCTAACATTGAGAGATTTTGATGCAAACCTCAAATACATTGAAGGTAAGCATAATGTAGTTGCAGATGCATTGAGCAGATATTTTCCGGTCGAGGATGAGGAAATACACACCGAATCCTGTGTGGGAGAAGAGAGTAAATATTTGGTGTCTAATGTCTCTGATATTAGTAGTTCTGAGAGATCGCATGTAGAGGACATACACGTTCCTACAGTGCATACTTCGGGGAGAAATAGTGAGTCGGCAGTCTCGGGAGAGATTGTTATTCGTGATAGTGAGAGTAACGCTGTGTGTTATATTACGGGTGAAAATGTCACTTGGGACATAGGCTTGTTTGAACAAAAGCAAGATGAAGATAAATTGTTGTCAGATGTTAAGGCATTTCTTAGGGAGTTTCACCGAAGAAAGGGTATAAGTTGCCTTTTTCTGGTCTAGAGTTGGAGAATAATTTATTGGTGAGAAAAGTTAAGTATAACTTATGAAGTACTCGAAGCATGGGTGAGATTACACAAATCATCGTGCCAGAGAGTCTAGTACCACAAGTTCTAGACATTGTACATTGTAAATTTGGTTCTCCTCATTTAGGTGTGGACAAGACGTATGAAAACGTCAGGTCAAAGTTCTTTTGGAAAAATATGTTTTCCGCAGTAGAAGCCTTTGTGAAGAAGTGCGCTGTTTGCAATGCGAATAAGCCAGCGACGACAGTGTCGTGTCGTTTGGGTTCATATCCCATACCACATAGGCCGTTTCAGAGAGTGCATATGGATATTCTGGGTAACTTCTCAGAGTCCGCTTATGGTTATAGACATTTATTAGTAGTTGTTGATGAGTTGACTCGCTTTGTCGAGATTTTCCCACTGAAGTACAAATCAGCTGAGGAAGTTGCTATAGCGTTCTTTAAGGGGATAATTTGTCGATATGGTGTTCTGAATGTCTGATCACAGACAATGGTAGGGAGTTTATTAATAAGACTTTAGACGGTCTTGCTAATTTGTTGGGAATAAAGAAAGTATCTATAATCCCGTATAGACCTGAAGCAAATGGGTTATGTGAGAGGGCGAATCGGAAAGTAATCGAAGCTTTGCGCATGACGGTGGGTGGTTCCGATACACATTGGGACAGATTTTTGGACGAAGTGCGATATAGTATCAATACTATGATGAATGACACAATTAAGATATCTCCAGCAGAAGCTTTGTATGGGTACAAGTTGAAAGGACCTTTTGATTTGTTACCAGAGCGAGTTCAGGGTGATGTTACGGTCACTTCATTGATAAATACAGCGAGAGAAAGATTTGCACGTATCAGTAAAGAACTTGAACTTAGTTCGCGTGCAATGGTAGAGAAAAGTAACGCGAAATCGAGGGGAGTAGCTTTTTCGATGGGTGATAGAGTGTTTGTTAAAGTGAATGTTCGGAATGATCTGAATTATAAATTAAGTCCGAAGTTCCACGGACCTTTGAGATTGTAGAGATCAAAAGAGGGAATAGATTTGTAGTTAAAGATGTAAATACTGGAGTGACGAAATTGACCCATATTTCGAAGTTGAAGAAAGTTGGGATGTAATGGAACGTTTGTATATAGTCATGTAATGGAACGTTTGTATATAGTTAGAGGGATAAATGGGTTGATGTTTGTATATATATGATATTTATTTATTTTTTTTTGTCTCTTGTTCATTTTAGATGTTGAAGTTCTTAATCATTTGTTTTCGAATGATTTTAGGAATTGAGACATGGGCTAATTTCATACGAGATTTGACCCGTGTGTTAGTGTGTTATTGTGTTATGATGTGTTTTGTCATCTGACGCAATATGTGTGTTGTTTAATTTTTTTTTTTGGAGGTACTTAGTATATCGGACCGAACAAGTCTGATCTTTTTTTTTTTCGGGTTGGGAGATCGTATTTGAGTATTTGGATTTTTTTTTCCTGTTTCTTTTTTTTAAATGAAGGGAGTTGTATTGTGAGTAGTTGTAGTTGTTAAGATCATGGGAGCGATTGCCATTACGTCAATTGCTATTTTGTTGAGAGTTAGTCAGGTGTTGCGAAATATTTGCTAACCGGAGTAGAACTTTCATGTCTTTTACGAGATGTGATACCTTTTAGTGTTTCGGATAAGATTCTCGAGTATTTTTTTTTGTTGGATAGAATTTTTTTTGTGAGTGAGTTCCGTAGAGTTATTGTGATTAGTAGTGAGTTGACTGTGATTATTCTGAGATACACACTTGGAATTAGTTCACATTGAGAGTGTTTGATTTTTGCATTGGTAGTTTTGTTTGGTTCAGTAACATGAAACCTTTTTGTTATTAGACCTTTTTCGAGTGCTTTTGGGAGACTCAGTAGTGACATGGGATAGATTAGAGACCATGTTCATTTTGGGAGATCAATATCAAGGTTCGGGAGTTGATTATAAGACAAGTTGTACTTTAGTTAGAGAGAAGTATGTGTGTGACAGTAGTATTTTCCAGTTGCGAGTTGTGTCTGTGGGTGGTTGTGAATTATCATTAGTTCATGGACAGACTCCGACAGAATGTGACTTTAGACAGTTCCAGCGAGATTACCACATCGAGTCCACCAGTACTCTAACTGCCGCGTTCTGCAAAGAGTGCAGTTACAATGATGTGCCAGAGCAACAAGTCGACATCATTCGTTCTTCAAGGATCCAAGCTGTTTGATGCTGCATGCCGTGTGATGTCTACGGAATTTCTCGTACTTAGCCGTGCTGTATTCAACAGTTCCGAGAAGATAATTATGCGTCATACGCATAACGAGCATTTGGTAGTGGCAGTACCTACAACCAAGGTGCCAATGACGGTTCCACCGTTGGAAGACATTGACGATTCCGTGATGTTCCAGTATCAGGAATATATTATGCCGACAATTTTAATTGTCTTAATAGCTGTTTTACTGATAATTCTTGTTGTGGGGGTAGTAAAGCTTATTCGTGTTTGTAAGATTACATGTAAAGGCTCTAAGAACACAACCCCAGTGACTTTGGAAGTGCGTCATGAGAGCAGTCCTTAAAGCTGCAGTGCAGTAGACATTGCTAATTGAGCATAACCCTATTCTGTTATGTTTTATACATATGCTTTTGTTTTAGTTTGCCGTTAAGGAGAGCGAGACGCTCTTATGTGGTGGCCGAGCTCTATTTCAGAAAATATGGCTGCTACAATTTTAAAGGACACATATATGCATTTCATAGCTTCAATGCTTTAAGATGTGATGGAAGAATTTTTGGAGTGAGATGGTACTGACAGAGCTGTCAGTCGTAAAATCTTTGTGTTCAGCAAATAGTTTGATTCCTCAGCAATATTGGCAGTCAGGTGATCTCTGAAGTGTTATGTATATTCGTGAGTACGTGCGTTAATTTGATCTAGATTATGCCAAAATCTGCCCTAAAAGTGAGTTTGATCGTTCATTAACGTGATAGAACTGCAGTTGTCTAGACGTAGCTTTGGAGAGGATCCAGGCTTTTAAATCGGCAGATAAGGTAGAGTTTGAAATCTCTGTTTTTATGGGAGGAAATTTTTGATTTTTACTATGATTTTCTAATCATTATGAACTTTTGAACTGGTGTGGGAGATTTAATATGAATATTCATACCTCTTTTATATTATTGTTTTGTTATGTTACGTTTGCCATATCTTGGCTATGCATTTTACACTTTCCATTATTGTGTTTTGCATTTCATATATTTTTGGGAGTTTTCTATCATGTTTAATTCTTTTGACAGATGTCTGTGGACAGTGTGGACTGGTTCGAATAACATGTGGTAGACTGTTTTTTTTTTACATGACTTTAGTTATTGATTTGGGGAGTATGTGTGATTTTGGATATTTTCAGGCTATTAGCCATAATGAGACTTCTTTAATCAGAAGTGTTTTGCAGTTCAGAGTTTAGTTATCTGACTCGATAATTCATTTATTATGCATTTTAATCTTTGCTTTGTTTTATTCATTTCTTGTTGGGTTATTTGAATAATAAACCTATTTTTGTAGAAACTATTGCGTTTCTTCTATTGTCCATTTAATTGCTTTGGTGAGAATGAGTGAGATTCGGGTGGGTGAACTTCGGAAAGCGATGAGAGAGAGAGAGAGAGAGGCGATACACGGTGAGAGAGAGAGAGAGAGAGAGAGAGAGAGAGAGAGAGAGAGAGAGGAGAAAAATGGATGTAAGTGTTATCGTGAGCGAACCTTCATACGCCTTTTTTCCTGAAGAAAGATCGTAGAGCACGTTACGTACACTTTCAAAAAAGTGTTAATTCTGTCCTTGTTACATATATATTTATTTATTGCACTATCTTATTAGAGCATAATAGCCCTAAAATATATTTGTATTATTATTCATAATATAATCTTTGATGTGATAGCAAAATCTTGTTGAAATTTACATACTTTAGTATACAATATAGGCCTATGATATTGCATATTAATAATGGATTCACTTCATAGTCATTTAGTAAATCTGAAAGAGGAAAGGCTCAACTAAAACTTAATAATTTATGAAAATTTTGATTGTTAAATATGAAAAAGCTTTTATCAGTGGTCAAGTATTATTATAGATGTATATCTATTTCCAGGAGAAGAATTTTCAGAAAATCACCAATAACTTGTAAATCTGCGCAAAAAAAAAGTAATCAAATTTCACTACATTGTTACAGTGCACTTTATTTAGATGAATAGGAACAAAAAAGTAATTTGGTAGTAGGTTTCCAGTAGATATTGTGTAATGCGTACCATAAAGTTTGTGCTGCCTGAAGTACTGTAAGTATACCGAAATGAAAGAAGAATAACCCAACACCCACAGCATGCTGTCTGCCCCTCTTTCAAAAAATTTAAAACCAAATATTTATATATATATATATATATATATATATATATATATATATATATATATATATATATATATATATATATATATATATATATATATATATGTGTGTGTGTGTGTGTGTGTGTGTGTGTGTGTGTGTGTGCGTTTGTGTGTAAAATAAGTTGTATGTAGGCTTGCTTGTGTTTGCCTACGTGTGGCCATGTGCCTATGTGCTACTGTGGTGAGTGTTCATAATGAAACTTCCAGCGGAGGTCAGCAATAGGACGGAAATAAGATGAGTGAATGAAGGATTTCAAAAAATTTAGATAGAATTTCCTTTAATTGATAGTTGAAGTCAACTATCGTAATTTTTTTTTTCTTTTTCAATAGGTTGCTGGTAACCGCATTAGCTCTAGGCTCAAAATTAATAGGAAAGTAGGCTAGTAAAGATGTCAAAGATATTTTCTGAACATAGACAGCCTGTGTTTGAGGATTCAGATGAGGAGTAGGCTACTTATCAGAGGTAATAGGGATAGAACAAGAGCAAAATCTGGCTGGGTGGACAGTTAACATCAACCAAAATGACGGATATGAAAGTGAGGAGCTACAGTAGACGAATATGAAGATAATGCAGCTGAAGTAGATGGATGGATGCCGAGCAGACACAGAACAGAAAGTTGTTAGCATACCAGAGAAATGTAAATTCTTTGGACAAATGTTTTGCCATAGGAAACTTTGATAAGTGCACTCTACCAGCTGAAACAAAAGAATATACTGCTGTAGTTAAAAAAACCCAAACACAAAGTAGATGATGGCAAGAAAATAACTTGGATAAATAAGAGCCCTCCAAGTAATGAGAATGAACAAACAGGAAAGATTCCAACAACCGGAGGTGTTGTAGGAGAAGCAAAAGAGGCTGACACACCTTTGAAGGCATGGCCATTGTTTGTGTTTAATAACATCATTGATACAATTGTACTAAACACAAATGAAAAAATCCGGCAAAGGCTGGGCCAGTTGGAATTAAGTGAGGAAGAAATGAATAAAGGAATTCATACCAGATTAATTAGCTCAGTAGAAATGAAAAGCTTTTTCGGTCTGTTATATGCGAGAGGTTTGCTCGGACTAAATACCCATGATTATCATATATTGTTTCACGAATCATTTGGACATCCAATATTTGGTGCGGTGATGTCTGCTAAAAGATTTGCATTCAACCATGCCCATATTTCTTTTGATGACCTAAAAATAAGACACCGCAGATGGGTACACGATAGGTCTGCTGCAGCAAGATCTGTTTTTGAATGCTTCAATAGAAACTGTAGTTCAGTGGTGCAGCCTGATGACTTCCTAACAAATGACGAAACATTGTATGGTGCAGAACATAAATAGGTTTCCGTCAGTACAACAGGAGTAAGCCTGTTAGGTATGGCCTTTTATATAAGTCTATCTATCAATGCTGTGAGATATCCCTTCACTTTCAGGACTGTTGTATATTCCGGCAAACCCATCGAGGGATCCGGGCCATTTTACGTAACAGGCACCCTAGCTACTGTGAAGGCCCTTATAAACCAACTGAAAAGTAGTATGGACCTGAGAGCACGAACTATAAGTTTAGACAGACTACATACCAGCATAGAACTGTTCGAGTGGCTCCTGTCACAGAGTATTAATGCCTTAGGCACGATCGATGCGGGTAGAAAAGGTATACCTTTAGAAATAAAGAATATTTCTGGAAAGCAAGATAAATTTTACGAGGTGTACTGGAAAAAAAAGAAGGAAAACTTTGCTTGAGCTCATTCATCAATCACACAAAAAGTAAAGGCCCGGGGAACGTTTTATTGCTTAGCACGATATCACCTCCCCTGTTGGCCATGACCAAAGACGACAGCTAAAAGAAGCCTGCAATCTACAAACTCTACGACTTTACCTAGGGTGGCACAGACATTATTGACCAAAGGACGCAATTTTACACTGTGAACACAAAATCCCGAAGATGGACAGTAAACGTCTGCGCTTTTATCCTCGATACAGCTAAAGTAAATTCCCAGACAGTGTTCTCAATGAATACAAGCACTGACCCTCGATGCCTAAATTCTTTTACATTTGGGTGGGATTTAGTTAAATCTCTTTGTACTCCTCAAACAGAGAAAAGGCAGCCAGTCAAGAATTTATTGGCAGTATTGTGTCGAAGATGAACATTATACATGTACTTAGGAGCTGAAACAAGTTTCAGTGCTAGTAAGCAATGAACTTCATGCATACAAGTCAGAAAAACGAAAACGATGCGCACCATGCTTAGAGTCCGTACATGGTAGTGGGTTTTCGGCGTCAGTTGGTAAACTCTCCAAGATCAAACATCAGTGTCAGCTATGCCAGAGTGCAACCTGCCCACAGCATATTGTTCATGTCTGTTGCAATTGTTACAAGTTGCACATGTCATAATGATACAACACACCCTTTATATTTTCATTTGGGTGATAGTGATATGTATGTTTTCTTTTTTGTTGTTCTTCATGTTAATATTCTTCTTGAAATAATTGGTAGGCCACTAATTTTTAACAGAATCAAATATTAATAGTAATTCTTTTGCTTGGCCTGGTACGGTGCACTGTTAACAAAGACTAAAGGTCTGCAATGGTTTTTTTTTATATACAAGGAATTTTGTTTATTTTTGTCTCCTGAAGACATAATGTTATTACTGATGTTATTACTGTCTTTATTATTGTCACTTGCTACTCTCACATCTTAGACAAGCACTAAATGTCTGCAAATTTAGTTGTTCATTTTGTCCTCATATACTACAGATGGGATGTACCATTATTATTATTATTGCAGGTTTGTTGGTAATATTAATAATAATGATTATTTATTATTAGTAATATGATAATGATATTTATGTTTTTATATGTAAAGGAAAATAATGTTTTGTGTGTAAAAAGTTTGGCCTTTTTGACAGGAAAATTTAATTTTGAAATAAGTTTTCTAATCTTTTTTCCCCTTGATATTTAAGTAACATAATTTATGTAGTGTTAATCAGTACTCATTATATAAAAACATGCTTTTTTACTGGAGATGGAGGGCTTTGAACAAAATTCAGTGACTGGATAATGTCATATTTTTCTACTATACTGGTTGTACCTCAATATAAAAACAATTATATTGCAAGTATGAACAGTGCGAACGTCTATTTGAAATTCACTAATATAATGTGATAAAACTCTGTACTCACTATATTTGTTCATATGGGGAAATAAAAAGTGAAAAGGCATATAAACGTGATGAATAAGAGAGGTAATATTTAATTCAACATAAAAAAAATATCGTTCAAGAAATATTTATGCTGTGTTCCTTGGCCCTAGCATTGTCAGAAACTCCAATGTCCTCTTGTACCAAGGGGAATGAATAACTCTGAAAGCGCTAAAACCAGGATGTAACTAACGACAGCACCAGCATTTACAGGTTATGTAAGGTTATTCACAATATAACTAAAAACCATATGAATAATGTCTTCATACACTGATTATATATATATATATATATATATATATATATATATATATATATATATATATATATATATATATATATATATATATATATATATATATATATATATATATATATATATATATATATATATATATATATATATATATGTGTGTGTGTGTGTGTGTGTGTGTGTGTGTGTACATGTGTGTATATATATATAAAATACATACTTACATGTGTGTATGTATTTATTCACCATTTACTTTTAGCACGAACAGAAACTACTGGTGAGTAAAATAGCTATAGTTTATTCCACTCCATTTGTCACCTCACCAACACAGGTTTTAGGTAAATGTGGCATATGCATAGCTATCTCGCGTTCGGCTACAACCAATGTTTACGATATCCCAGGCTTACTGTGATAAAGATGCAAACTACTTCTTCAGTAATATATCTGAATGCTTATATATATATATGTTACAAGAACAGAATTAATCACTTTTTTGAAAGTGTACGTAACGTGCTCTAACGATCTTTCTTCAGGAAAAAGGCGTATGAAGGTTCGACCCATGATAACATCTGCATCCTTTTTCTCTCCTCTCTCTCTCTCTCTCTCTCTCACCGTGTATCGCCTCTCTCTCTCTCTCTCTCTCATCGTTTACCGAAGTTCACCCACCCGAATCTCACTCATTCTCACCAAAGCAATTAAATGGACTATTTAAAGAAACGCAATAGTTTCTACAAAAATAGGTTTATTATTCAAATAACCCAACAAGAAATGAATAAAACAAAGCAAAGATTAAAATGCATAATAAATGAATTATCGAGTCAGATAACTAAACTCTGAACTGCAAAACACTTCTGATTAAAGAAGTCTCACTATGGCTAATAGCCTGAAAATATCCAAACTCACACATACTCCCCAAATCAATAACTAAAGTCATGTAAAAAAAAACAGTCTACCACATGTTATTCGAACCAGTCCACACTGTCCACAGACATCTGTCGAAAGAATTAAACATGACAGAAAACTCCCAAAAATATATGAAATGCAAAACACAATAATGGAAAGTGTAAAATGCATAGCCAAGATATGGCAAACGTAACATAACAAAACAATAATATAAAAGAGGTATGAATATTCATATTAAATCTCCCACACCAGTTCAAAAGTTCATAATGATTAGAAAATCATGGTAAAAATCACAAGTTCAATTTCCTCCCATAAAAACAGAGATTTCAAACTCTACCTTATCTGCCGTTCAAAAGCCTGGGTCCTCTCCAAAGCTACGTCTAGACAACTGCAGTTTTATCACGTTAATGAACGATCAAACTCACTTTTAGGGCAGATTTTGGCATAATCTAGATCAAATTAACGCACGTACTCACGAATATACATAACACTTCGGAGATCACCTGACTGCCAATATTGCTGAGGTTCTCACGCAGATAGCTGAGGAATCAAACTATTTGCTGAATACAAAGATTTTACAACTGACGGCTCTGTCAGTACCATCTCACTCCGAAAATTCTTTCATCACATCTTAAAGCATTGAAGCTATGAAATGCATATATGTGTCCTTTAAAATTGTAGCAGCCATCTTTTCTGATATATATATATATATATATATATATATATATATATATATATAAAATACTAAAATGTAATTTATTAAGTTCTTGTTGACCCTTTTTAAAGTACTTTATAGTTGGCAAAAGTCCTACAGAGAAAATTACTCTTGTCCCCGTGAATATTTTGTTTAGAATGCCACCTTGGTTGCTTGGAAAAACGATCAATAAAATAATCAGGGAGTGGGAGAAACTCAGTGAAAATGAGGCTATGCATGAAGAATGGCAATTGCAGGCTCTGATGATGCAGCATCAAAGACTTTAATACATAGAAACCAGAATATGAGTATGACAAGTTTCTTGTCTGTTTGTTTTCAAGATACAAGACGTCAGTGTGCCTTGAGTATTGAATATGTATGGACCGTAAGATTAGTCTTGGTCAGTGCAGGAGGCTGAGAAGCAATAATAACGCTGAGAAAAGAACAGCAAAAAAAATGAGTGCTGAAGAATGTGAAATAAAGACCTGAATTTTTGTAGGGTCTATCACGTATATCCAACGCAGTTTAAAGCTTGGCGGGTATTTAAACCAGGTTCGTCAGATGACGGTATTGTAGCAAATATCAAACTCTATGTAAAAAATCTAACTTAAAAATAACTGTGAGTGTTTCTTTTGTTAAATACTAATTACAACTCTTATTTGTGTGTCTAAAGTGGATTCACGTGATATTTTCATAATGCTGTAGTTATGTATAAATGGTATTTTCTCGCCATTTTTCTCACAACTGGTTACATTGCATTGCGTGTACTTAAAACAACAAACTGCACCTTTTACATTTTTATCATGGTTTCCACATTTACGAAATACTTTCACTGAATACTATTTTAAAATAACTTGAGCTACTGAAGAGTTACAACAAATCAAAACGTTTGTATTCTCTTGTCGAGCTAAGCCATAAAGTTTTCCTTCTCATTCGGCCATAATTCAGTATTTCAGTTGCGTCACCGAACTCCTTCGGTGTGTTTGTCTGACCCACGACCCGCAAGAACTGCTCTCGGAATTGCAGGACAGACTCAAAGAGGCTTCTCCATTATTCGCTTCAATAGCACACCGTCAGTGAATCTTATTAGCAAATAACGTTGTATATCAGCAGTGTTCATTGTTATTAAATGTCTCGGTCTGTTCTTGTGGAGAGAGAGATAGATATGTAGCGGAAAGACTTAGGCCATCGGTACGTGTCATTTAGGAGAAATGTTTTGTTTTGGCCATTACAGTCCTTTCAGACTACATTGAAAGAGAGTCTCGGTGTAAAGGCCTCTTCCAACCCCCGTCATAGGGAGCGTAAAATGTAAATGAAGCTCCTGTGCTTCATTTGCGAAAATGTTTCATTAAGTTAGCCCTCTGAACAATGGAGACCTCGGGGCTATGAATAATAAATAGCAAACAACGAATAGGGAAGATACAGAGAGAGTGAGAGACAGAGAGATATTCGGGAACTTTAACAGGTATTTGCATGTGATTACGGCAGATTTTCTTGCATGCAGCAAGAACTGAAACCTCAATGGATTTATATATACAATTTTTTTTTCTTTTACTTCCCGTAAGATTCTTACCCTTTTACTCTTGAGTACCTGGTTTATTTTGTAGATAATGAATAAATGATGTCTTTTTCACTTACCTATTATATAATGAAATGGAACTTACATCTTTGTTCTTTTTCAATTCCTAGTCATTTCATCACAGACAAAGTGTATTTTGCCGCACAGGGAGTGAATTTTCTCTATTATCCGGAAACATTTCCTGGCTTCGTCGAAAGGGAAAAAAGGAGCTTCCTTTTGATTTCCAAATAATGAAGCGTTTGATTCCAAAGCTTTTAGTAGTGAGGCTGGAAGCAGATCTCTTCTTAGTCTTCATGACCATTAACGAAGCTTTATTCAACTACAAGAGGATTTTATGTTTTTATATCTGGCGGTCTTACCTAACTCATTGTTACTGGTCTTGTATCCCTTGCTTTAGCGTACACCATTTTTAATATGCTCTGATCTTGATGGGGTTTTTAAAATCTGATCTTAACCCTTATTTGATCTAGATATTGTTTGGCTAAAACATTATGTTTATTACGGAAAGGATTCAGTAATCTTTGGCATTATCTTTTGTTCTGCAAGATGTTCTAACATTGTTTGCATACTCATTTCTCTAGTATATACAGAGTATTTCAAGCATCCAGACTTCGTAGCAGCTTACTTGAATTATTAATGTAACTATAGTAAGAGAATTCCATATTTTTACGGCATAATAATACAATATTAATAATGATATTTAAAGTTTCTTATAGTTTTTCATTTATAAAATTACTATTTTTTCTTATCTACCTCATCTACAGGATCAAAGAATTTAGCTTTCCAATCGATCTAAATAACTCACTGGGTCATTATGCTGGTTAATTTTGTAGTCCAAAAAGCAACAGTTATCTTTGGTTTAGAAACATTTTCATTGGTTACTAAGGGTCACAGATTAGAACATTCGTATGGCATAATTGATATTTTGGTCGTCTTTTTGTAAGCGTAAAATCCAGCCATGTGTTTGATGTTTAAGATATATCACACAATAAAGTATCCAAAAACAAGTAGAGGATGAAAGTTTATCAAAAGGCTCGACACTGGATCAAGATCATAGATTGCTCACTTCATGAACAGGAAGACTAAAGACATCTGAAAGACGCAAGGTTAGCAGTACTACTTTTAAACCGGCGATTATGTTCTGATGATACACGGCCTTACCTAATGAAATTGAATTTGTTATCTGAAAACTTAATACCTTTCATCACATCCACGATCGTCCACTGTCATGGAAGTGAATGGTTCTGGAAATGTCAGCAGCTCTCGTTCACTAGATTTTTTTTTATCCAGTTTTATCTGATTATTATGTATTTAATTTTGTAAACTCTCGAGTAAAATCATTCAATTACCGCTCTAACACAATTTCATTGCTTACCCTTTTTCTTTTCTTTTTTTCTCAGTGTTTTCATGATTCATTGCTGCTACTTCATAGCTTATCGCTATTGGGGACCCTAATGGCAAATGATTAATTGGACAAGATGAGGTTGGAATGTAATTGAACCAACGTAGTATTGCAGAGGCTCCTCATCAAAAATCCATTTAGGGCCCTATGATAAAAATTCGGATTCTTAAGTCTCATTTTCCGGTGCATTCTACAGGCAATGTGGGGAGCGAAAACCAGTTTTCTTAGTCTAGCAGGAATTCCCTTTTCTCCACGAAAAAAATGACGCCTAAATTTTGTTTGCTAAAGAATCTATAACGGACTTGACGGGTCAATCATGGCACGGATACCGCTAGCAATGTTCCAAGTATTGCCAGAATGTAAATGTCTCCCTCTCCCCTGATTTTTGTAATTCTCTTCTTTTAGGAGACGAATCTCCGACTCCTCTAGGACTGAAATCACCCCCTCCACCTTCCTTTTACTTGTTCATATTTCTAGGATAAAAAATTCCGCATCAGCAGTAACCATGACGTGTCTGCAAATTTATACCTATGAAAATCCAGAGTGTGGATTCTGCAGATTTGCTGATACAATGACTGTTTCGATCTTCATATGCCTAATAGCTTAAAGGATTTTAATTGAGGCTTGTCAGGCACTTAATATTTCATATACTATTTCTGATCCAAATCTCAAGACGAAGTTGAATGAAATGCTGATGGCTATTTTAGTAAGGTATGTCCCTGGAAAGGTCAACATGATCAGGACAAAAGACAGCCATGGTTTGATGATGCACTACAACCCTAAAACAATTTGCCTTGGTTTTTACTAATCTGTTTATATTGTTTTCTGTTTATATGCTCATTTATTTATCTTTTTTAACTTTCTAATAACTGATATCTTCTTTCTGTATTTCTTGTTATCTTCTGTGTATATGATTAATTTAAAGACTTTACATCTGCCAACTCACGCCCAGTCCCAGGTTTACTCGGTTTCTAACTGTGCCCTTGAGCTTCGTAAATTTCCGTTGACAATATGCTTTTAAATGCCAGGTCCAGGTTAGCAGACAACAGCAATTTCTGTATTTTGCCATCAAAACATATATAAAAAATGGGCTTGTACAGATATATAAATATTACGCCATTCAAACTAAGATACACACAATAATATATATATATATATATATATATATATATATATATATATATATATATATATATATATATATATATATATATATTATATATGTGTGTGTGTGTGTGTGTGTGTGTACACACACACACACACACACACACACACACACACACACACACACACACACACACACACATATATATATATATATATATATATATATATATATATATATATATATATATATATATATATATACTGGGTAACGAGGAAAGCACTGTGCATTTTCATGATTTATTGTGCCGACGTTTCACAACACTTCTCGGTTGCATTTTCAAGGCTGAAAATATGTGAATAACTTAGAATATTTTGACAAAAAATGTAGATGTATTACATTAACATCCCTGGTAAAAGAAAAATATAACAGAACAGTGAAACTGCAAAAACCCACAACGGAATACAAAGGGATATAAAAAAAAAAAAAAAACTAAAAACGTAAAAAAAATGTGCAAAGAGACATAAAATAACCTTGACATCACTGGTTACATCCATATAATTTAAAATGAGACAAAATAAAAATAGTAAAAACCAGCAACAATAAAAAATAGTAAAAACCAGCAGCAATAAAAAATAGTAAAGAGCACAATAAAATTAACACAGATAAAGAAAGAAACATAAAAACACTACAGAGTACAACACCCACCCAGCGGCCTGCTTCAAGGAGTAATTGAAAACAGAAGAAATGAAAGACGAAGTGCAACGGGCCATTACGTAATGTACAATTGGATGGAGGAATTGTGCGAGTTTAACGACGGAACTAGCTTTTTTATCATCATGGACTCAAAGACTTGAAGTTTGTTTTCATTTCGTGTGTATCCTATAATCTGGAAATCTTTGACCTCTATGTGCATTTTACAGATCTTTGAATATTTGATTGTTCTGGATTGGACAGCGTACTCCCTGTTCTGAAACTTACTCCTCTATGAGAGTCCAAGTGCACTTTTAGTAGCCTTTTCGTACATCCCACATAGGTCCCTCCACTACATCTAGGGCAAATATATTTGTGCACAATGCTGGATGTAAACATCGGACTAAGCTTGTCTTCGTATCTGAACAGACAACTAATGGTGAGCGGGTTCTTAGGAATAAGTTTCAAGTTTAGGGTTGGTAATTCCTTGTGTATTACATCAATTAGCTTTTTCCTGAAATTATCATCGTGTAGAAAAGGAAAACTCGCGTACATTTTTAGTTTGGGTACAGTACTGATAGAGTTAGGAGGTACAATTTTCCGGTAGAGTATTTTATTCAAGTACCTGAGAAAGAGTTTAATAGGAAAACAATTATTTTCAAAATAATTACCTAATTTAATGATTTCTTCATGGAAACTCAGCCAGGAAGATGTATGTGTCAATGCCCTGTGGAGGAGAGTGACAATAGAGTTCAACTTAAAATTAAAATAGCTCGAACCATAAAAATTCATTCTCAGACCCATGGTCGTTCCTTTGCAATAAATGCCCATACTAAAACCTTGGTCAATCCTAGAAACCAACACATCCAAGAATGGAGGCTTATTTTCTGACTCTTTTTCCAGGGTAGATTTTATATTAGGTTGCTGGGAATTGGCGAACTCCAGAAAAATGTCAGCATTAAAATCATGTTTAAAAAGTAGAAACGTGTCATCCACGTATCTTCGTTAAAAAAGGGGCCGGAAGGATAAAGGACAATTGTCCACAAGGCTCTCTTCCAAAGTATTCATGAATACGTTTGTGAATGTGGGCGCAAGTGGTGACCCCATCGCCATACCTTCCACCTGCTTGTACACAACTCATTTGAAATAAAGGCTGTGTCCCTCATGGCCAACTCTAAAATTATTAAAAGCAACACCATCATCAATAAAGAGCTTATTTAAGATTATCTCTATGGTTTCCTCCACAGGCACATTTGTGAACAGATTCCATGTCTAGACCTAACTTATATTGGGTCTTGGATAAGAATTTCATTCTTGAAGGCGGCTGCGTTCATTAGAGTGTAGGAACTTTTAGTAGGCGGTTCTAACATAGGTACCAAAAATTTAGCCAACTTGTGATTAGCAGTGTTAATAACAGACAAAGTTGTACCTACCTTATGAACGTTTTTTTGCGTTTTTTAGGTTTTTCTTATATCTCTTTGTATTCTGTTGTGGTTTTTGCAATTTCATTATTCTGCTTTATTTTTCTTTTACCAGAGATGTTAATGTAATACGTCTACATTTTTTTTCAAAATATTCTAAGAGCTATTACGAGTAATATGGTGTTTACATTTTTTCAGCCTCGAAAATGCAACCGAGAAGTGTTGCGAAACGTCAGCAAAATAAATCATAAAAATGCACTGTGCTTTCTCTCGTTACCCAGTAGATGTGGTTTAAGCTGTGGCTTCTGTTATGATTATATGTGTTAGTGTGTGTGTGTGTGTATATATATATATATATATATATATATATATATATATATATATATATATATATATATATATATATATATATATATATATATATATATATATATATATATATATATATATATATATATATATATCTTCTTCTTTTAACGTGCCTTTATACCCTTTTTGTATGGGGTAAAACGATGCCTTCTTTTTGAAGGACTTTATGATTTGGCTTTTGGGGTAGACCTGTGGTCTCGATCGGCTGCCCTGCCTGACATCGCTAGACCCCGGTACGATGTTTCATGTATCATACCCGACCCAACGCCCCTTTCTTCCCAGCAGCGAGAAGTTATTAGCCTGGTATGGCGAGAGTTCGAGACATGTGAGATGTTTGTTATGTTTTTAGAAGGTGTTGTAGTGGCTTTGTTTTGTGTGTGTATTTAATCTGTAACATCCATTTGCCTTTTTTTTTAGCAAACCTATCCGTTGATTACATATATAATCCCGGGATGTCTACACGATAGCAAAGTGTCTGCCTCTTTGATCAGTCGGCTTTGGTTTGAACTCGCAACAGACCTCTACGAAGTCCGTGCTGCTGTAACTGATTGAACCTATCGAGGCTATATATATATATATTGTATATATATATATATATATATATATATATATATATATATATATATATATATATATATATATATATATATATATATATATATATATATATATATATATATATATATATATATATATATATATATATATATATATATATATATATATATATATATATATATATATATATATATATATATATATGATATATATATGTATATATATAGTATGTATATATATATATATATATATATATATATATATATATATATATATATATATATATATATATATATATATATATACATATATACAGTATATATATATATATATATATATATATATATATATATATATATATATATATATATATATATATATATATATATATATATATATATATATATATATATATATATATATATATATATATATATATATATATATATATATATATATGCTGAACTGGAAAGTTCAAATGGAAAGTTCAAATTGAAATGACAGAGTGCCAAGTACTTTCGTGTAGTTTCACACATTTTTCGGGCACGAAAGTACTTGGCACTCTGTCGTTTCAATTTGAACTTTCCCAGTGACTTCAGCTAATTAACAAAATCGCGCACTTACTTTTGTGATTTTTTAGCATATATTTACATAAGCAAATAGCTAGACACTGGTATCAATAACTCACTGCATGTTAACACTTATAGTCAAAGTGAACATAAAATCATCACTAGTATTCCAATATTGATAAATCAAACACCACAATCAGAATCACATGAGTCACTGAGGGAGAATGCCAAGGGGTATGGATATGGTAATATCCATGCCCCTTGGTAAAAGGTGGAAAAAATCAGGTAAAGATAAAATGATGAGGCCAAACAAACAACTTCCAATCACATTACCTTAGTTGGACAAGACCTGAAGGAGTTCCAAGCCAGGTTCTCATAGCAGGGCATCCGTGGAAGCTATGTTACGTACAGTCCCCCACCATAGAGGGATTAGATGAAGCAGAAGGGTGCTGGTGGGCTACAGAGGCAACAGCACTCAAAGGGCAAGGTAGTCAGATAGGACCACCTTCAGAGTGACAGCATCAGAGAGATGTCTAGTGGGGACTTAATCGGAGCCCCCATTCAGACAGACTTCTCGACAGGTAGACGTAGTAAGATACACTGGCAAAGGATGGTCCGTTGGACCTCATATTTATACTGCAAAGGGCGCCGACGGTGGTCATGTTTTGACAGTTCCCTCTTAATAGGGTCATCTATTGTCCTCGTCTTGGGCACACCGCTAATCCTGGTGGGTATCTGGAAAGGTCGTTGAAAATTGGCCGATAAAAGGTTCCAGGGAGAGAGAGGACAATACCGAGATACTCAGAGTGGAGAGGCAAGTATGAGTGGGTGGAAACACAGGTGTGGCAGGTCAAGGAGGTGACCATTAATTGCATGGCAGGTAGTTGAACGGAGGGGGAATGTCCTCAGAGAGCTCTCGTGACAAGATTGACTGGGGATTATTTAACAATATCGGAAATGTGTGAAATCTCAAAGGGTTTGCTTAAATGTGCAATGGGCTACTGATTTTCCCCTCAAGCGAGGATTAATGTGACAGGTCAGGGGCTGGTAATGACTAAGGGGACAGTCATGAATTTATCTCCTCATTTGACACCTGGGTTGTCATTACTGGAAGGGCAAGGCATGGGAAAATGTCAAGTGAACTTTACAAAAACATTTAGTACTTCTTTCGTTTTTATGTTATGTTATATTGAAATATCAAGATGGGAAAGCAAACTGCGAATGATCAAAAGGACGTTTGTAATATATATATATATATATATATATATATATATATATATATATATATATATATATATATATATATATATATATATATGTGTGTGTGTGTGTGTGTGTGTGTGTGTGTGTGTGTGTGTGTGTGTGTATTGCATCAAAACTGCCATAATTTGCTTTTTACCTGCTATACAGTTAACTAGCATTTACAGCCAGCTGTCTGAGATAAGCCGTCAGAGAACACAAAGGCGAAAAGCAGGAGGAGATGACAGGATGACTCAAAGGTACTGAATTGTATGTCTGATCGACCTGTTCCTTTCAAAAATAAAACAAAGGCTATTATTTGACTCTGGTCAAACATTGAAGCCAAGACATACAACACCAGAAACCGAAGGACGCTAATGATGAATATGATGATTAAAGGTAAGTATATGATTAAACGATGATGAAAATGACGGTTTTTCTCTTTGGACGAAGACAGATGAAACTTTCAACTTCTTGTCATTATTAAGGAGCGACTAACTTAACCACCAAGGAAGTTAGGTTTCTTCTTCCTTAGAAAAGAAACATATAGGATTACTCGATACTGGAAACAGGAACCGAATTCCAACGCTCATTGAGAGAAAAAGGAAAATATTAACCAAAATCACCACCACAGGACCTGCCCATCTCCGCAATGGTCTATTGCTTGCCCATGATTGAGACCAATTTTTCTTCTCTCTCTCTCTCTCTCTCTCTCTCTCTCTCTCTCGGTTCCATCCGTGCATTTAGTTCCTTGTGTTATTGCCCCTTGCGTTGGAAAAGAACAGATTTTGAGACATGGTAACATGACTGGCAATACGTGGATTATTGGCAGGTATACTATTAATAATCTTATGATAACCTTATAAAGACCCTATAATAGTAAAGACAAGTCTATCAGGATGATGAAAGAGAAAAAAAGAAACAAATACTCACATGATTCCCTCTGAGCATCGGTATTTCGGATCCAATGAATCATTTAACCAGTCTGCCGCTCCAATACTGCTATGAATTCGCAACGACTTTTGTATCATTCTTCAAAAAGTCGAGCGAAATATTCTTTCGAGAAGTTTTTCTTTTGAAAGTTTTATGAGTTCTGACGTAGCCTCCGAATATCTTCCATACCTCCAGTTTGTTCTTATGTTTATATATGTATCTTTTTCATAATCGCCTAAGTTGTCAATTCGGCGGGAATATCTAATAAATTTAATACACCATTTAGGAAAGATCAGGTTTGCAAATGAATTATATGACCTACAATTAAATTTAATAGTAGTTATATTTCTAATAGGTATTCTTTCACAGGTGAGAGATTATAAGAAATGCAAACCTAAACTTTACCTCTCCACGTAATTCGTCTTTCACAAAGGCTGCAAATCATAAAACGAATCTGAATGTTGGATATTACAAAACGCGCTCATGAATTTGCATAGGAGAATAACTAGGGGGAATCTCACGATGAGAATATACTTCGCCAACATCTGTACACTTCATGCAATGTAAACAGATGCTTTAGCCTCTGCATGCATTTCGAGAAAAGTGTGAATTGTGGCCCTTCATAAATTTCGATATAGGAGCTGTTTTTCGCCGTAAAACTGAAAAATGGGGCGGCAACGGAGTTGAGATATTTGGCTGGAAACAACAGCCATAACAGAGAGAGAGAGAGAGAGAGAGAGAGAGAGAGAGAGAGAGATGATGGTTGAAAAGTTAATTACACTCACTGTCTAAATGGAGTAAATATCCAATTTTCTTTCACTATCTTTTCCAGGGAATTTTCGTTACACCTGGGAAATCAGTCTTTATGTGGAAGATACCTTAATTGTGTTTTCTTTTCGTAATTCCTCTGTTGTACATTTTACCTTTGCTGGTTTGCCCGATTGCTAACTTTAAACTGAATATTTTGACAATAACTATTGTCAGTGAATGGTTTTCACTGATTGGGTGCCATTGAACATCCTTGAATATGGCAAGTTACATATGATTCAGTAATTTATTACTGCTATCTTTTAATTCACTTTACGTTTCTTGTATTTTTCACTTCTCCGTTTCACCAGCATGAATGATCTAAAGTGGTTGTGCGTATGTGTGTGTGTGTGTGTGTGTTAGTCTACCTACATTTTTGCCATGATCTTATTTGCAAGAGAGTGGACTATTTTCCATAAGTTTACTTCTATCATATGATTTCCCTATTTATATATTATGAATATAGACTCTACTGGTTATTGTTGTCCATACGTATGTAATTGTAATAACCACAATGCCCGTTTAACTTCTCGATTTCTTCACAATTTTAGGATACGCTTATTACATCAAAGCCCAAGACCCGAATGGAAATATTCGGGCTTAAGGACAAATTTTCTAGATCTCCAGAGTTGTGCCTGCAACTAAGATATGATGTTTTTATCTAAGTCTCTTGTAAGTAGTAACAAGTCAAAGGCTGAGTTTTTAATCCCGAGGTTTGATGGCCTTGGTTTTATTTATCTTTGTAACATTTCACATGCGCAAGGTTTGGCTGTATACATTAAGTCCGGATGACCTATTTATCGTCAGAAAAATTTGGAGCGTAGTTGCCATGAAGTTCTTTGATTTGAAATTTACAGTAGGTTCTACAATGCTTAGGTATTTGCTGTTTACCGCAATTCAAATATTGATGATTCTATATGTGACTGTCTCTTAGAAAGGATTAGTATAGCTCAATCACAGGATTCAAAAGCTTCATTCGTTATCTATGGAGACTGTAACGCAAAGCACAGTAAGTGGCTAAATTCAAATTCCACAGATCAACATGGCCAGTCTGCTCTTGAGTTCTATGTATCCTCCGACTTTGTCCAACTAATTCAGGAACCCACGCCTATTTCTGTAATAGATTAGACCCCATATTTACAGATGTTCCAGCTATTGCCAAGTCCAGGGTCTGTGAATATATAGGCACTTCTGATCATTGTGCCATAATGATTGACATATCTGTCAATCAGCATACTCCTAATGCCACCATTGGAAAAACGGTCTGGCTGAAACCTAGAGCCAAGCAGGATTGCATTATTGGAGCTTGTCAGACACTTCATGTTCCAGATACTATATCAGATCCTGATCCCAAAAAGAAGTTAAATTAAATGCTGATGGCTATTTTAATAAGATATGTCCCTAGCAAGGTCGTCAAAGTCAGGACAAATGACCCGCTATGGTTTGATGATACATGTATACGAGCTTACCATGGCAAACCACCCAAATTCAACACATGGAAACGAAATCATTCACATGAAAATTATATTATTTTTCTTGGGTCTCGCCTTGCTGCAAATAGAACTTACTATTACTATACAGCTGAGAAAAATTACACTAATTCCTTGAAGAGGAAACTTGAAGGAATTACTCAGCCTCATCTATAGTGGACCAAATTGGCATCATCTGTCTTTAGGTCAGGCTCGTGTTTCATTCCACTGCTACTAGCAGATAATGGTAGACTGGTTACTGGCCCTAGGGGGAAAAGGCTGAAGTGCTTCATCGGTCTTTTGAAGCTAAGCAATCAGCTGAAGATGTCCCTCTCCCCGATACTTGTCATCCTGAACTTATTCTTACTAAATCTGCATTTTGCTCCAGGGATGTTAAGAACATTCTGGATAATCTTGATAGCTGGGGCGGAGAAGATCCTGATGGCTTCTTCCCTTTGTTTTTTTTTTTTTTTTTGTTTTTTTCTTTAAGATGAAGAGATTCTACAGATTTTTATGTCGACGTAGTATCTTTGCAGATGAGCACAAGCTTAGTAATACAGCGCTTGTTCCAAAGAGTGACATATCTGCAGACTGCAGTAACTACAGGCCAATTTCTATTCTCCCTGTGCTCTCCAAAGCTGCTGAAAAACTTAATTTTAAGCCACTATATAAGCAGAATCTAAAGGATTGTTAGTTGATAGTCATTATGCTAATAGGAAGCGGTTAGGAACCTGTGATGCTCTTTTCGACTTGACATACCAGTTGCAAGAGAACCTTGAGTTTTGGGTTTGAGTGCAGAGCAATTCAAATAGATTTTAGTGCTGCTTCCGATTTAGTAAATCACAAGGTATTTATAAATTTCAGAATCTTAGAGTGGGTGGATATCGTTTAGGATTACTTCAAGATTTCTTTATAGGTAGGCAGGAGCGAGTAGCTATTGATGGGATCTTTAGTGAACAAAGGCCTATCGTATCTCGAGTTCCACAAGGTAATGTTCTTGGTCCAAAGTTTTTTTAGTGTATACAAATTACATGGCTGCTGGCCTGGAAAACAAGATTGTTCAATAAACTAAAAATATATATACTGCCTCTCAGTCTCAAGTCCAAGTGCAAGGTGCTTTCTTTCTAAATGTAGTGATCAGACAATTGCGCGACCAATTTCCAGTGTTTTCCACCGAATTAATTTCCATTCCCGCCATATCATTAACGATACACCGCTCTGCAAAGTTAGAGAGAGAGAGAGAGAGAGAGAGAGAGAGAGAGAGAGAGAGAGAGAGAGAGAGAGAGAGAGATTTTCACCGAGTCTACATGCTATAGACATTCATCATTCAGAGATGTGTATTGAAGAAAGAAGAACCAGCGAATAGGGTGACAGAAGAAGAATTAGAAGAAAAAAAAGACAGTCGAGAAAATATAATTTATATATATATATATATATATATATATATATATATATATATATATATATATATATATATATATATATATATATATACATATATATATACATATATATATATATATATATATATATATATATATATATATATATATATATATATATATATATATATACATGAATTGTTTTCCATCCTTCTTGGGAAACGGTCACCTGCATGCCATCGGAGACTTAATGCCACATCTACATATGCTTTGTATGTATACTCCTGTACCATTTCATGTCCATATTTTACCAGTGAACAGGGGCACAGAAGGAAGTGCTCGAAATATATAGTTGCAACGTTCAAATAGTGTTTTATGGGCCTTCTTATATTCATATATATATATATATATATATATATATATATATATATATATATATATATATATATATATATATATATATATATATATATATATATATCAAACGACATTTGTAGTTTCATGATCGTGTATAAATCGTAGTGTGATAAAAATTTCGTATATATATATATATATATATATATATAAAATTTTTATCACACTGTGATTTATATACAATCATGAAGCTACAAATGTCAAATATCGAAATTCACGCTACCTCGGTCCGAGGTAGCGTGAGCGACATTTGTAGTTTCATGATTATATATATATATATATATATATATATATATATATATATATATATATATATATATATATATATATATATATATATATATATATACACACACACACAGAAGGGAGAAGCCACGCCAAAATATACACATCCTCAAGGAACAAGGGAAACGAAGACCTCCATTCTTACAAATTTATTGCCGACGTTTCATGACACATGTCACTTTTCAAGAAAATAATTTGCAGTACAGATAGAATCACGGTGTTAAAAGTTTTTACAAAAATTTAAATATTTAAAATTCACAAAAAAATGTCAATGCAGCGTTAAAATTAGGTATATAAATGAACATAAAATAAGAAAAACAAGGACCACCAAAGAAATAGGTCGAGGGGACTAGGACAGACTCACCAAGTGAAATGAAAGAATATTACTAAGAGACAATTGAGTATTTAACGAGGGAACAGTTCTCTTTATAATAATAGACCCTACGATAGTTAGATCGTGAGGTTGGAGACCCACCCTACTATTGAAGTCTTTATCTCTGATATTTGTTTTGCAACGTACAACATGGTTTCTGATGTTAGAGGCCTCTGGATTCGATAACTTGCATCCTGTACGGTAGCTCAAGCCTCTATGAGAGTCAATTCTTTCCGTCAACAGCCTCCTCGCACATCCCACATATGTTCCTTGATTGCATCGCTGACAAGTGTATTTATATAGAATATTGGATGTGAAGAGCGGGCTGAGACGATCCTTGACTGTAAAAAAATGAACCAATGGTTAGGGGATTCTTTGGTATTAATCTAACATTTAAAGCAGGAATCTTTTTATGAATTAGGGAAATGCAATTCTTACGAAAGTGGTCGCCGTGTTGAAAGGGAAAACTCGCATAAAATTTCATTTTTGGGGCAGTCAGCATTGGTAAGGAAACTCTCTTACTCCACATTTCTCTAAGTTGTTTGTAAAAAAGATTAATTGGGTAATAATTTTGTTTAAAATAAATGGTTAAATACGGAGAAATATTTTTTAATCAATTATTTTAAACAAAATCATTACCCAATTAATCTTTTTTACAAACAACTTAGAGAAATGTGAGTAAGAGAGTTTCTGCCAGTGCTGACTGCCCTAAAATGAAATTTTATGCGAGTTTTCCTTTCTACACGACGACCACTTTCGGAAGAACTGCATTTCCCTAATTCAGGAAAAGTTTCCTGCTTTAAATGTTAAATTAATACCAAAAAATCCCCTAACCATTGGTTCAATTTTTACAGTCAAGGATCGTCTCAGCCCGCTCTTCACATCCAATATTCTATATAAATATACTTGTCAGCGATGTAATCACGGAACATACGTAGGATGTACGAGGAGGCTGTTGAGGGTAAGAATTGACTCTCATAGAGGCTTAAGCTACCGTACAGGATGCAAGTTATCGAATCCAGAGGCCTCTAACATCAGAAACCATGTTGTACGGTGCAAAACAAATATCAGAGATGAAAATTTTTCAATAGTAGGGCGAGTCTCCAACCATCACGATCTAAATATCCTAGAGTCTCTTATTATAAAGAGAACTGTTAAATACTCAATTGTCATTAACTCAGTTATAAGTTGCCTAGCTTTTCTTTTACGCATATTTTCTGTATTCTCTTATATTCTCTTAGTATTATTCTTTCATTTCGCTTGGTGAGCCTGTGTCTTGCCTCCCTTGACCTATATCTTTTACGGTCCGTTTTTTTCTTGTTTTATGTTCATTTATATACCTAATTTTAACGCTGCATTGCCATTTTTTGTGAATTTTCAATATTTTAATTTAATTTTTTTTTTTAATACCGTGATTCTATATGTAGTTAAAATTATTTTCTTTTTCAGCCTTCAATATTGACATGTGTCATGAAACGTCGGTAATAAATTTGTAAGAATGGAGGTCTTTGTTTTCCTTGTTCCTAGAGGATGTGCATATATATATATATATATATATATATATATATATATATATATATATATATATATATATATATATATATATATATATATATATATATATATATATATATATATATATATATATATATTTATATATATATATATATATATATATATATATATGTATATATATATATATGTGTGTATGTATGTATGTATGTATGTATGTATACACACACACACACACACACACACACACACACACATATATATATATATATATATATATATATATATATATATATATATATATATATATATATATATATATATATATATATATATATATATATATATATATATATATATATATATATATATATGATCCTTTTTCATTAAATATTATTATTAACTTTAGTTTTTATTTCATTTGTCAAACCTAGTTTTGTAAGTTTTACTTGTCGTTTGACCTCCTCTTAAGTATAACAATTGTTTGCTTGTTATTAATGATTGTGTTTACTTTTCAAGGAGGTTGTGTGTGTGGCCCCTCCCCGTGTGGTTTAGGAGGGGGTGACTTCTTAGCTTCTGTTCGGGGATAGGGAGGTGTTCTCTGGACCTTTTCCTATTAGGAGCATTTTTGCGTTGCTTCTTGGATGAAGAGTATTACCGTGACTTGCTTCTTGGTGGTTGCAGCCTATCCTGGTGAATTTCCCTCATCTTCAGAACTTGAGGATTTATATTGGAATACCACTATCTTCAGATTAGAAGACCACTCTGGATTGCCTACCTGGAGGTCCTTTCGGATTCAACGCACCACCTCTGGTCCAGTTATAAAGCCAGGGGGATCTGACTATCGCATGGTAAGGTTTTTTATGCCTTTTTTATGCCTTTGAATTTTATTGATCGTGGCTGTGGATCTGTTGTGGCTGTTCAGCTGGGTCCGAGTTAGTTAACCACCTGTTGGACTAGTCCAGTTGTGGAGGATTTCCGTATTCTTCTAGGAGAATATTAAGGACTTATTTATCAGGAAGTTTATTAGTGACAAGTTCACTTTATATGAAAATTAGCTTGTAACTCACCAGGATATTCTTTCTTTACGACTCCCTCCTCCTTTCTGGACCCGTTATTTTGGTTGGAGTGTGTTTATTTTTCTATCTTAATTTAGTGTATGTGTATTTTGAGTTATTATTATTAAGTGTGATCGTGGTTCATTCATTTCATGTATTCAAGAGGTGCAGGTGTAATTTCTATCTGTTTATTTTTGTATTAAATTTATCGTTATTCATGGGGATTGTTTACCTCCTCCCACCCCCACCCCCCCTTGTATTCATTCTTGCACTTTGTATATTGAGTTTTGGTATCATTCCATCCTATTGTGGACTTCACATCGGTATTATATGGACACTTGGAGAGGAAATTTATAAGTGTATTTTGGTAACCATTAAACGAGCTATTACAAATTGGTATCCGTTGTAGACAAGATAATACCATCCTGCATATCCATTTGTGTAAGCGCAAGTTTGATTTTTAGGGGAGAGCAGGTTTTTTCGGTAGGATGCATATTTCCACCTACTCGGTTTTTGGTTTGGTATTAGCTGTTGTTTTGGTGAAGATGATTAGTGTAAAGTGTCAGGCATGTCTACGTTGGATAGTGATGAGGTCCTGAGTGGAGAGGGGTGGCAGGAAAGGTTGGCTGAATTAAGTAAGCGTGAGTCAGAAGAGGTAGCAAACTATTTTGAAACTGAATTTCCAGTGTCAATCAGAAAGGGTTTATTGTTGCTTCAGGTTTACGATATGTAAAATCTGGAAAGCAATCAGGTGGTGAAGAGCTTAAGCAGATTAAGGAAGCAGCATCTGTAGAGTTACTGTGTAAGGAAATTGAATTAAATCGTTAAAATTTAATTTGGAAAATTTAAGTCTGATGAAAAGGAGGTGAGGCAATTTGAAAGGGAGAAACGCAATGCAGATCTTTCAGCTCCTTCCCCTAACCCAGATAGGTCGGTAACGCTTACAATCAATTTGGCGCAAGCCCTTAAATTTTTTCCAAACTTTCAAGAATGTAACATTGCGGAAGTTTTTGTTTTGTTTGAGAGAATTGCGGCTACATTAGGTTCGCAACAAGAGTTTTGGACTACTCTTGTACAGAGTAAACTGCTAGGTAGAACACAGAAAGTTTACGTTGCCCTTAACCCTTTAACCGTTTAGTACGTATGTCATATTTCATTTATGCCACATTGTGTATGTTCTCTGTCGGTTGTGTATGTTCTCTGTCCCATATTTATTGCGATTCCTAACACTGTGCCAGTCCTTCGCCAATGGCTTCGGAAAAATGTCGAAACCAGTTAGGACCTACACCCATCTCTTATTTTTTTACCTGCGGTAATGTGTGACGGGTAATATTATATGGTTGTACAGTATGTAATAATACTAATATCAGTGTTTTGAAAGGATGTTTGAATGTAATCCTGAGCCAAAGAACAGAATTTTTCCTTTTAGTTACAGGTAAAGTTTTTTTTTTTTATTGGAAAGAAGTGCCCTTTGGCCTTCTTTTTTTATCTCGGTTTTTGGGTTATGTATAATTATATATCTTTGCAATCGTAATAACATGATGATACGTTATTCGTAATTCATCCTGAGCGATTCCTTTTATATATATGTATATATACATATATATATATATATTATATATATATATATATATATATATATATATATAAATATATATATATATATATATATATATATATATATATATATATATATATATATATATATATATATAAGTTAAGTTAAGTATACCTTAGTTTAACCAGACCACTGAGCTGATTAACAGCTCTCCTAGGGCTGGCCCGAAGGATTAGACTTATTTTACGTGGCTAAGAACCAATTGGTTACCTAGCAACGGGACCTACAGCTTATTGTGGAATCCGAACCACATTATAGCGAGAAATGAATTTCCATCACCAGAAATAAATTCCTCTAACTCTTCATCAGCCGGCCGGGCAATAATAGAGCTCCGGCCCACCGAGTAACAGTCCGCAGCTTTACCGACTCACCCAACGAAGAGCTCTATATATATATATATATATATATATATATATATATATATATATACTATATATATGCGATATTATTATTGTGTGTCGTGGCCTTTATAATAAGGGAACAAAGACGGATCAAATTCGAAGGAAAATGTAAGTGAATCCAATAACTGTATATATATATATATATATATATATATATATATATATATATATATATATATATATATATATATATATATATATATATATATATATATGTATATATATATATGTGTGTGTGTGTGTAGTGTGTCGGCCTTTCTAATAGGGAACAAAGACGGATCCAAATTCGAGGGAAAATGTAAGTGAATCAACCAGCATGCTGTTATATTTACGATTGATATACAGTAGTTGTTACATTTTACTGTCTTTTTTATTTTATTTCCGTTGCTGTAGGATCAAGAACAGAATCCTACTTCATTTCCGTTGTTTGTATTAAACATGAAGTCATTTTTAAATTTCAGAATTCTAAATCTACATTTGTTGAAATCTTTGGTCGTTTATTTTCCAAAGACGTAGATTCTGAAAACAGATTCCAGCTCCGCAGGTGGTGGGTTGGGGGATGGGTGAGATGGGGGGGCCGGCTAGTGCCGTCTGTGCACCTAATGTGGTGAGCTGTAGGTATTACTTATTCTTTGCAGCGTCCCTTCGGCCCCTAGTTACAACCCCTTTCATTCCCTTTACTGTACCTCCATTCATGTTCCCTTTCTTCCATCTTACTTTCCACCCTCCCCTAAAAAAATGTTTTGTAGTGCAACTGCGAGGTTTTCCTCCTGCTACACCTTAAAAGCTTGGTCTTTGGCCTAAATTCTACATGACATTCCATTCTGTAAGGTTTTAGTGTTAACTATCAAATGTTAAATTAGTAATACTACCCAAATTTATCAATATATGCTCTTTGCTCTTAATGAAAACTTGTATTCCCTAGTCTTTTTGACTGATGAATCAACGTATTACAAAACATTGCATTTAGATAAAGATAGATATTGCTAGAGAAAGGACTTCTGAAGGTCTAAGCAACTTCTTTTAAGTTAATTTTGCTTTCACCCACCTCTTTAACCAAACACAATCTGGAACTTACACAGAAGCTTTTCCTGCTATTTTTTTCAATTTCGAATCAGTGAAGATCTGTGGAATCTTGTTCCATATGAATAGGGTTCAACTTTTGAATAATAATAATAATAATAATAATAATAATAATAATAATAATAATAATAATAATAATAATAATAATAATAATAATGAACACAAAACTCTTTGGGAGCCTGAATTGAAGTCAATGGCTCCTGTGGGCTAGTTCCATATGAATAGGTTTCTTCTTCTGAATAATAATAATAATAATAATAATAATAATAATAATAATAATAATAATAATAATAATAATAATAATAATAATAATAATAATAATAATACGGATGTGGCTCAACAGAAGTAACGTACAAATATGGCCAAGGTTTAAAAAAAAAACACTTGATGTAGCAGGGTGGTTCTGAGTGTATTCAAAACCCATTTATGACTGTGAGCACTCTCTAAATAAAACCTTATCTGAAAGGAAGTAACTTATAAATGCTGCCATGAAATAAATAAAAATCTGATGTGGTAGGACTTTTCTCATTAAATTCTTAAAAGACAATAAAGTTGGAAACAAATATTGGACTGCGAGCCTTCCTAAAAACCAAATTTGAACAAAAAATTGGCAAATAAAAAACGCTATAAAAAAATCCTTTCATTTAATTTTGCCTATTAATAGCATTCCGGAGAATTTTTTTTTTATCATAGGACTTCCATAACTCATTTTTTTCATTGTGTATTCATGAAATGAATACCGTCATTTAAGAGCCGTGCCATAGTCAGCAGTTGGAGGCTTTCCCAGAGATGTCGAATGAGGTCTATTTTATTGCCAGTCTTCTGACTGATTTCCATTTATATTGGAAATGCGTTTTCGGTCATTACTTTCATTATATTCTTCGCAAACATTATCATTTATGAAGCACTGATAGTTTCTTTATTTTCGGGAACTAAAATGAAGTCCTTATTGTACATGTAAAATGCTTAAACTTAGTATATTTTTATTTAATTTATTGGGTTTCATCTTCTGTTTAATCAAGTGCCAATACATTAATTAGGACGCTATCGTGAATGTAGAAAATAAAATTGACTTGAGTAATTATAAAATCAGATCTCACCTGACGTTGTTACGTCAATGCCTACAGCAGAGGCCAAATGAATGGAAGCCATTTTGAAAAAGTTTGTCTTTTGGAGGGAAAAACATCACTAATTATCTGCCCCTTTTAATGAATGGGATGTTTCATTTCAAGTTTCATTCTTCAGCTAATCATCAGTGCTATTTCAGCCTAATCACAGCAGAAGCTCAGAAACATATCAGTTTAAGGTGATCATCTAAGCTACCGTCATGTGGATTTTAAAATACAGTATAGTTGTTCGTAAAGTTAAAATTAGCTCGAAATGTGTAATGGGTAAAATCGCTTTACCCATTACACAAATTCTGTTTTCAATTGCACAGGAAATATTCGCTAAACAAACGAAAGAGACTTAAAGAAAATGATTACGAGAAATATTGAAGTATTTTCTTAATTGCTAGAAAATGATATAAATTAATCTTTAGGAGAGATACAAAAGTATCTTTTCTGGTGCCGGAAAGGTATGTAATTTGATCTTTAAAAATATTAATACTTTCAAGGGTAACAATAATTTTCTCAGTGTTCAAAAACGACATGTAGAAATACAATTCACAAAATACACCTGAAGGTTTTTCTAAAAATCATTTACTAATTTTAAGTAAAATCAAAATTAATTACGACTCGAGAGAGATGTTAACATACCAACATTAATACTTAGAGTTTCGATAGTAAATTATTTCTTAGCAGAACATATTTCTTACTTGTGCGTGACAAAATGTGCTTGTTATGACAGCAATGCTATGCTTTCAATGCTTCTAATTAATGGAGCTATACGTGTCATTTGAAGCATACAAGAAGCATACGTGTAATAAACACGAGAGGGTCTTAAACCGGTGCCCTCTCAGTTTCACTCGTTCTCCATTTCACACTCATGGGCGCATGCGTATGAGTATGATTAAATGCACATAGGTATAAAATCAAATGTTTTCATCTAATGGGCATTGCATCTTGATAGGTCTATATATATATATATATATATATATATATATATATATATATATATATATATATATACATACATATATATACATACACACACATCATCATACCGACAAAATGAAAGCACATTTATCCAGTTACCATGTCTTTAAACGTTTACAGATTCTGACCAAATACATTAAAGTAGAGAGAGAGAGAGAGAGAGAGAGAGAGAGAGAGAACGAAAACTAACTGATTCTGTCCCCATAAATTACGAGAGAGAAAAAATACCCATGTGCATTGGCTAACCTTTATAATTAAGTAGACAAATATCGACCCATTTACTAGAGCTCTATAAACAGCCCGGCTATAAAATTCAAATTCCTTGAATGGCATCTCATCTTATCTAAAAACCCGAAAGGCAGCTAAAGAAATCTTTGTCATTTCCTTGTTACCTAGGTCTAGTTTTATTTTATTTATTTATTTACTTATCTATTTTTTGCCAACTGTCTTTACGAAATACTTTCTATTCCCTGACGCTTTTTCCAGACTTTATCCTGCGAATTTGTGATATAAACGCAGTTATCAGTTTTGTTGCGTCACTTTTGTTGTGAGTGCATTTGATTGCAGTACCAAAGCAGGGGATGCTAATGGAACTGTAAGTTTGTCTTGTTTGCTATTTAGATTGCACTTTGTACTGTGTTCTCAAGAAACAGTATTACTTGTATTGATATATATATATATATATATATATATATATATATATATACATATATATATATATATATATATATATATATATATATATATATATATATATATATATATATATATATATCTCAAGATATAAAATGACACAATTGTTTTTACAAAACCCTTGGAGATTACGTAACTTCGAGCCGTAGAAACGTTTCATTTAAACTCAATTTCTAAAGTATA
>NC_089767.1:7933255-7970755 GCF_040412425.1 Macrobrachium rosenbergii
TAATAGAAGAATTGAGAAAGAAACTCGTATAAAATCAATTCGCAAAATACGGCCATTTATTCAATAATTATTATAATAATAATAATAATAATAATAATAATAATAATAATAATAATAATAATAATAATAATAATAATAATAATTTCACAATCATGGCGCTTTTACACTGAAAATTGAAAAATTTATAAAACATTAGATTTTTTATCTTTTATTCTGTAAGCATTGCAAAACAAGAATAATAAACTTCCTATGAATAGAAATACAAATCAAACTCAACAGATTACAATAATTTTGCTATAAATATTCCAGAAATCCAGGTAAAAATTACAATAAAAATATAATTAACATTATGCACAAGCGCAAACGAAGTAACCTTACACTCAAAGATAGGAACGTTTCACCGACGCGCGTGCGCAGGCTAAAAGGGAAGAAAATTTCCACCTTTCAGAATAATATGTCTCAATACGCGTCGAGAAGGGTTTCCCCGTCTCCTAACAGGTGACATAATGGCCCAGCAGGTGGATGGGCGCACTTACTTCGACTTTTCAGGAGACTATTACGGATTTCCTCCAAGAGACTTGCTTTCTTTCGGGTTTTGTGGCGTCGCCTGCGGTGTTTCCATTTCATATAATTCCTGATTTAAGGGACGTTGGTTAGTCTGTCTATATTTTTATATCTTCGTTTGTTAGATTTTTATGGGACGAGTAGAAAGGCATTGTGCCTTCATTTTTAGTTTTGTTTATTGTTGGGAGAACAATTGTTGATGATAGGATTTTTTTTTGTTTTACCATTTCACACACAAGTAAATGTGATGTTTACAGATGTTTGGCATAGATGTGAATATCGATTCATGTAGAATGTAGACACCGCAATACGAAACATTGGAACATGGCATCTAAATTAAAAATATTGAGCAGCTATTTACAAGAACAATTTGGTTCCTTACTGAAAAAAACGACGGGAATACTAAAAATTAGGTTACCACTTCTATTACATATTCCACCTAAATTTCATTTTACTCTGTAGTGCAAATTTGGCGTTTATGAAAATAATGATGAGCATATTTTCACTGATGTGAATTCATATTTACTTATTTTTGAATGTTAATGACAGAATGCTCTTGTTTAGATGTTATTATTACATATAACATACACACACACACACACATTATATATATATATATATATATATATATATATATATATATATATATATATCTATATATATATATATATATATATATATATATATATATATATATAATATATATATATATATATACATATATATATATATATATATATATATATATATATATATATATATATATATATATATATACAGTGTTAATGTATGGATCAGAAACATGGGCTCTAAGAAGGAAAGAGGAAGTAAAGCTTGAGAGCGCAAAGATGATAATGCTGAGGTGGATTATGGGAATATCGCTGCTTGAGAGATTGGAAAATGATGAAATAAGAAGAAGAGCAGGCTTAGTAAAGATGACAGTAAAGAGAGTCACGATTGAGGTGGTATGGGCATGTGTGTTAAGGATGGATGACGAGGAGGAGTGAAGGGCCAGGAAGAATCTGTTAGAAAGAAGATCGAGAGGAGACAGAGGTTAGATCGCGAGATAAAGTGAAGGAAGATATGGATAGAAGAGGAGGTTTGGTGGAGGATGATGCCTTTGATAGAGGCGGTGGAGAAGGACATCGGGCAACCGACTCCTTAACGTAGGGATAACGGTGGGAAAGATGTATATACATGTATACGTATATATATGTATGTTTATGTATATACATTTGTATATATATATATATATATATATATATATATATATATATATAATATATATATACCATCTTGCGTCAATTCTCCAAATAAGCAACGCAGTTGTTCGTAACATCAACAAGTGTAGAAGTTAGTTGCACGTCTCAAAAACGACTCCCGTTCCATCAAGCTTTAATAAGAAAGAAAGCGGCTGAGGACTGTACATCCAATCGGAGTTGCTTTTTGAAGCTCTCCTCCTCCACCTGCAAAACCAAATAAGATGGAAATGAAAGAAAAGGTTTGGAATTTCTTCTCAAAAACATCACTAATTGAGTTTCTTATTTATAGAAAAGAACATTCCTTTTAAAGGTTTAGATTGATGCTTTCGTTATTGTTATTGTTGTTGGCCTTTGTCTTATTATTATTATTATTATTGTGTGTGTATTATTATTATTATTATTATTATTATTATTGTATTTTTTTCTATCACAGTCATCCTATTCGACTGGGTGGTTTTTTTAGTGTGGGGTTCCAGGTTGCATCTTGCCTCCTTAGGAGTCCGCCACTTTTCTCACTATGTGCGCTGTTTCTAGTAGCACACTTTTCTGCATAAGTCCTGGAGCTACTTCGGCATCTAGCTTTTCCAGGTTCCTTTTCAGGGATCTTGGGATCATGCCTAGGTTCCAATGATTATGGGTATAATTTCCACTGGCATATCCCATATCGTTCTTATTTCGATTTCCAGGTCTTGATACTTATCATTTTTTTCTCTTTCTTTCTCATCTACTCTGGTGTTCCATGGTATTGCGACATCAATGAGTGATACTTTCTTCTTGATTTTGTTAGTCAACGTCACGTCTGGTCTATTGGCACGTATCACCCTATCTGCTCTGATACCATAGTACCAGAGGATCTTTGCCTGATCATTTTCTATCACGACCTCAGGTTGGTGTTCGTACCACTTATTACTGCAAGCTAGCTGGCGCTTCTTGCACAGGCTCCCGTGGAGGGCTTTTGCTAATGAATCATGCCTCTTTTTGTGCTGGTTCTGTGCAAGCGCCGGACATTCGTTTGCTATGTGGTTTATGGTCTCCTCTTTCATATTGCACTGCCTGCATATGAGTGAGATGTTAATTCCATTTATTGTTCTTTGGACATATCTGGTTCTTAGGGCCTGATCTTGTGCTGCTTTTAGCATTCCTTCTGTTTCCTTCTTGAGTTCTCCCCTCTGTAGCCATTGCCATGTTTCATCGCTGGCCAGTTCTTTAGTCTGCCTCATGTAGGCTACTGTCCTGTCCGTGCATTGGTTTGTTGTGCCATTCCTCTGTTCTGTACTTCTGTATATTTCTGTCTTCGTCTGTTGTTTTTATTATTATTATTATTATTATTATTATTATTATTATTATTATTATTATTATTATTATTATTATTATATCTCTGATGTTAGTAGTGGTAATGTAGCAGTAATAAAATGACTGCTATAAAATACTAGGATTAACAAGTCTTATAGTTGCCCGATTTTTATGTCTACATTTAAGCGTTCGTTGTTATTGAGGATAATGATAGCCTATCTAAATATTTTCAGATTATAGATAATTAATACAACAGGAACAAAAGATGTAAGAAATTATTTTTTTAAAGTAGAAAAAGGGGAAACGATAAAGATATTGAGAAATAAAAACGATTTAGAAAAAAAAAAAAGATAATTAACTTGCATTTGTTCAACTGTCTGTGAAAGAAAATACTGATTTAAAATGCCTCTACCTTTTTATATGTAATAGCAGGTACTTATGGCCGTGAATCTTATATTTTATGAATCAGTTTAGTCTTCATAACACAGAGAGTGAGGAGAGAGTAGCAGTGGGAAACAGAGAAATACAGAAGAACGGGTCAGAGAACGCCATTTTGCGGAAAAACAAATGCTGTGGTAAAGCCACATCGACAGCATATAAATGAGCCCCCCACACACACACACATATATATATATATATATATATATATATATATATATATATATATATATATATATATATATATATATATATATATATATATGACTTTTATCACATCACCGCGATTCATATACAATCAGTAAGCTACAAACGTCCTTTAATATCAATTCGCTCTACCTCGGAAATAATATATTTTTATATATGTTACCGAAGGAATTTTTAGTTGATAATAAGTTCGTCGTCCCGTGGCTCGAACCAACGAAGGACAAGAACTCAGGACTACAGTGGACGCTTTAATCACACGGCCATATACCACAGTACGACGAACTTATTATCAACTAAAAATTCTCCTTCGGTAACATATATAAATATATTATTTCGGTATAGCGAATTGAATTAAATAAGGACGTTTGTAGATTACTGATTATATATATATATATATATATATATATATATATATATATATATATATATATATATATATATATATATATATATATATTTGTGTTGTGTGTGTGTGTGTGTGTATGTATGTATGTATATGTGAATATGTAATATATATATATATATATATATATATATATATATATATATATATATATATATATATATATATATATATATATGTATATGTATATGTATATGTATATGTATATGTATATGTATATGTATATGTATATGTATATGTATATGTATATATATATATATATATATATATATATATATATATATATATATATATATATATATATATATATATATATATATATATATATATATATATAAATATATATAATATATATATTATATATATATATATATATATATATATATATATATATATATATATATATATATATACTATATATATATATATATATCGAGCCTCGATAGCACAGTCATTTACAGCAGCAGCTTCGGACTTCGTAGAGGTCTGTGGCGGGTTCAAATCCACAGCCGACTGATCACAGAGGCGGACAGGTTTTGCTATCCGTGTAGACACCCCGGGATTATGTATGTAATCAACGGATAGGTTTGCTTAAAAAGCAAATGGGTGTTACAGACTAAATACACACACAAAACAAAGCCACTCCAATATCTTCTAAAAACATAACAAACATCTCACACGTCTCGAACTCTCGACCTACCCGCGCAACAACTTCTCGCTGCTGGGAGAAAGGGCGTTGGGTCTGGTATTATACATGTATCATACACTACCGGGGTCTAAGCGATGTCAGGCAGGGCAGCCGATCGAGACTACGGTCTACCCCAAAGCCAAATCAAAGTCCTTGAAAAGAAGGCATCGTGTTACCCCATATAAAAATTTCGTTAAAAGAGAAGAAAAGAAGAAGATAATATACTATTAATATCCTATATTTGGGGTTTAATATAGCCTTTATTCCAAACACAGACAGAAGAGGAGGAATAAAAAGAAAAGAGGGCGATATGATGGCAACAATTAACGAGGTTTATTTTATGTGTGTTGAAAACGCAACCTGATACCACCCCCCATCCTGCCCCTCACGCAGAATTCGCCGAATTTTCCCTCCTTTCCTGTCAGTGGCCCGGGTGTCCATTTTTCACGGACAAGTAGATTCCATTTCCACTGGATTAAAGGAGGTAAATCACGACCTCCATTCTAAAATTTTCCCTGAAATCCCGAGACCGCCCTCAACCCCATCATCCTTCCTTCCGGGGAGCGAAAGGAATGCAATTAAGGATTCCGAATTCCTCATTTATCCTCTCGGTGACGCCGGGATTGCCACTGGTGGTGTTTCATTTTCTTTAATTCGCTAATGAAGAGCAATTTTTCTCATTTTCAAATCAGTTCCTTTTATTTATTTAAAATAATAATAATAATAATAATAATAATAATAATAATAATAATAATAATAGTAATAATAGTAGTAGTAATACATGTAGTAGTAGTAGACCCTCTTTCAAGTAGTTTTGTTAGAAAGATTGGCAGTATCATTCGAGTTCATTTATATTATATATATTTTATATATTTATATTTTCCTTATTATACGTTTAAATGTCACAATAACTGGTCATAGTTCACACTTTGCTTAAGAGAACTATAAAGACAGTGCACGAAGCAGTTTTGTTCTCTGTACAAGAGAAGGCGGTGGCCAGGGAGATCAATTAGGATTTAACAGCAGTTTTCCTGCAGATGGATTTCGGCTTCATCTTTCATTTTGATTATGTTTTTTAGTTTTTGCAAAAAGAAAACTATTCAGATGGCCATTTTTCTGTCCGTCCAAATATTTTCTGTCCGCCCTCAGATCTTAAAAACTACTGGGGCTAGAGGGCTGCAACATGGTATGTTGATCACCCACCCACCAATCATCAAACATACCAAATTGCAGCCTCTAGCCTCAGCAGTTTTCATTTTATGTAGTTAAGTTAATGATAATAATGTTTGGCAATAATAGTTAACAACACAGGCCACCATAATAAGTGGCTGAAATTTCATTTATATTGAGTCTCATCGGCCTTATGAGAGTTTCTTTCTACGCTAAGAGTTTCATACGGCATTATACATTGCACAGAAAACTCGATTGCGCTGAAGAAACTGCGGGGCATTTTTTACTTGTTTGTTTCTATCGCCAACGTTCCGACCTCCCCGGTGGAAATACGGGTCAGACGATTTTGGGACGAGGGCAGGGGGCAGGGTGATTTCGATGTTATTGTTGTTTTGTTGTTCTTTTTTTGATTCAAATTGGACTTAAGAAAACTATTGGGTTCTGCTCACAGAGCAACCCGTACAAGTCTCCTCCTTCTGCAAGAAAAGAGGCTAAATGAATAATAGGCTGATGACTTTTATAGCAACATGCACCACCACATCAACATAACAAATTAGGATACATTGTAAAAAGGTGCTCATTTCTAGGCCAATTCTACACATCCATCCACACATCAAAGGAGAAACTGGCCCAAAAACAAGTGTTAATTTTGCTGAATTTGTTTATGCAGTTATACGTTGCGCTGAAGAACTCGATTGCGTCAAGAATCCTTGTGGCAAATTATTTACTTGTTTCTTTCAGTAACACTGACGTTCCAAGAATATAACTTTGGTCACGTTTTCACTTTGTTATATGAGTCACCCAAATTGGGGAGGCTAACGGTGTTCTTGTTATTCTTTTGCTGTTGAATTTGCACTGGTTCTGACGTTGAAACTATAATGATTTCTTTTGATTTTGCCCGAAAGAGTTTAATCCATAATATTCTCTGGAATATTTATTTTTAGAAGTGAAAGCTGTTATATGGAACATGAGAATGGCATCAACATACGATTTAAAAGGTGTCATTTAATGGCACATCATACCCACATCACTTACAAATACAATTGGTGTTTTTCAAATGCAACTTTGAATTTGTTCAGTGATCAGTTAAACTTTGATCACTTGGAAATTAACCTTCTTGACCCTTCATCCATTTAGTCATTACCATCATGTATAAAGACTACAAGATATTATGGCTTTTCAGCTCTCGTTACGACAGCATGCATTTTTTTTTTTTTTTTAGCTAGCAATGCTTTCTTGTGATACTTTCCATATTTCAAATTCTGATGTTGAAAGCCATCAACTAAGTTTGTTTGAATAGAAGAAATAAGGTTTAATCGATTAATGTTTGTCAAAAAGTTTAAAGAAATAAGAATATTTAATTTTTTCCGAAAGCGTTGTCCAAAAACTTACCTTGTAAGAGATATTCGAGGGCTTTGAGAATATCCGTTTTTGAAGATTTATGTTCATAATAAAGAATATTTCCGGCCACGAGTCTAAAATACACTGAAGTGGTCCATTTCTAATCATTTTCTTTTTCCATTTGATATGGTATCTGTCATCACTTCATGGAATGTATTTTAATTCTTGACCCTTGAAATCGACAAAAAAAAAAAAATCTTTACCATCATGTATTGGTAAAGATTACAGCAATTGACAGTATTATTTTCAAAGCTCTCTCTCTTTCTCTCTCTCTCTCTCTCTCTCTCTCTCTCTCTCTCTCTCTAGTGTAACAACACGCTAAAAATTCATTTTCAGTAACAGTAAAGGAAGATATCTGAAAAGAATATTGGCAAAATATCCTTTCAGTTTCACCCCATTTGTAAAGGGCATTGACGTGCTGTCAGAAAGTTTTGGCGGAATGTTGTAAAATAAGAAAAGGAAAAGAAAAGTAAAATGTCTCGTCCTTTCAGTTGAAAAGGTCATGGGTTTTATTGAAGAAAGAAACAAACAAACAAACAAACGAGTGTTTTAAGGTAACGATATTAAATATGAAGAAATCGTAGGGACTTTAGGTTGCCAATAATAAAAAGAAAAAGAGCAGATTACTCGAGAGACAGGAGGAAGACTTCTAGTTTATGCTTCCCCTATGACACTGGCGTTCGAAAACTAATCCACTTTCTCATGGGAGGAGAAGAGCGCAAAGAATGATGCTTGCAGTGCTGCAGGCTGAGACTGTAAAGAAAAACCGACATTTAAAGCAAAATTTTTTTTTTTTTTTAAGAGTTGGCCGTGGTTTTATTGCCTTCATTAAGGTGAAAGTTAGTGATTCCTTTCATACTATGATTTATCTGCCGTGATTGTGAGAGGCCATGTTTACTACTTCTGCCTTTTTCTCCAACACAAGGCAAGAATGGGAAAAAATAGCTCAGATGTAAGTCATTATACAGCAAGAAGGTCCAGTTTTGAAGCTTATCTGTGGGAAGAGCGATTTAATTATTATCTTTTTGTCACCTCGTGGTGTTCAAAAAGTTGAATTCCCTGGCTCATTTAGTATAAAAATACCCTCTAGATGGTAGTGATATTATATCTAATACAGCTAGCAAGGAGAGTTTCCAACTTTGTTTGGATGAGTAAGATCATATGGTGGTCTACTTGTAAGATCTTTCCTCTTGTAGTATATTGAGGTGGCTTTCCATTGCCAGTAAAGGTTTCGGGACACTGCTGAAGACATGGAATAAGTGATGGCTCTTCATTACATTTTTTTAGGAAGCTCTTGTCACCTTTTTTCCAAGCCTCGACAGTTTCTATTCAACAAATGCCTCTCGTTGATCCTCTTCACGTACGCAGATAAGTAGCTATAATTCTATATAAGCAATTATCTACTTAATCTTAACTAGCTAAATTAGTCTTCCATAAGAGAATCTTGGACTATAAGTATGCTTCCAAATATCCGGCCGAGTGAATAATCCCAGGATGATAATGCATAAGTTCAAATAGAGCTTTTTTACTGTATTCAAACGCTTAATGAGCTTCGGCTAAGTTCAGCAACGCTCTCTCTCTCTCTCTCTCTCTCTCTCTCTCTCTCTCTCTCTCTCTCTCTCTCTCTCTTTTTTTTACATCAGCTGTTAATCTGACTTCGAAAGCTTAAGTGTTTGATTGTTTGACCCTAAAGTCAATTTGCTTTTCAACAGAAAGTTCTCCTGTGAAACTTAATTTTGTTTCCATGGCGATGCAGTAACAATAGTCTACTAGTATAAAAACATTATTTTGACATACAGGAGGGTAATTAAATGTTATGACACTAGCTTAATTAATGACATAATCGGGGGACTTGGTGGATGTTGAAACTTTAATGCTATTTAGAAAGACTGCTGTCGAACTTTATGCCCGTTCCGTTTTAGCAGTTAATTTATGCGACTCTGGTTACTGAAACGAATTATGGCTATAAAGGATAGAGTTTGAAAGGGACTACCAATAATAATCAAGTTTCATTAAATTATGTTTCTATGTTATAGATGTCGATGCCATCCACTGTAGATCCGCCGAATAGGGATAGAATTCTATCTTTTCTCTACGTTCCAAGTCCATCCACCCATTTCGCCAAAGACAGAACAACGGATGGACACTGCATTCTGTGAGCTCTCCTGCGACATGGAAAAAATTCCCATTGATATTTTTGTCAAGTGTAATTGACTACAGGGGGTTTCACCTGTCAAGGTGGACATTGAAAACATTACCTGCTGACGATAATAAATTCAATGTTGATGATCTTATTTTCGTAATCGAGAATATCGATACCTAGTTCCGTGATGATATCTGTAAAAATCTTCATCTGAAGGTAAACGACAACATGGGTTCATCTAAAGTTACATGGTGAATTTCATTTCATAAAGCTAGCAAAATAATCTGAAAAAAAAAAAGTCCAATTGCAGGCCTCTTCCAGAATCAAAAACAAACTGAAGGGGTTACAGTATCAAAGAGAAACCACGCTGGACAGATTTTATCAGAGAATACACGCAGAGAACAATACCCAAGATTCCCAGGAATTTTTTCCTCTTTATTTGAAGCATTTAACAGAGGGCAATGGAGTCTTTCTTGTTTGTTAAAGTTATGACATTAATTGAAGATTTCATGTTAAGATGAGTTCGTTTATAATAAAGATTTCCTCGTTTATCTGTTTTAGATGGGGGGCACTACCATGGGGAGGGCATTTTTATGTTAAATGAGAATAAATTCAGCTTTCTGAATCCCACATCAGTGACAAAAAGATAATAATTAAACCGCTTTTGACACAGGTCATTTCTTTTTATCTGTTGATCTTCTCATTGTTTAGAAGACAGAAAAAATTTTCTTTGATTTTTTTTTTTTAAGCGAAACTTATTTGTTATGAAATTCATGATTTTGCATTCGTAAACAGACATCATTAAAGCTTCTATCTCACAATCAACAAGAAAGTCTGCAACTCTAAAAAGAAATGCCGAAACCTTTTTTTTGAGTTTGATGGTCTGAGTTCTTTCTCCAACTTCCTCAGCGCTAACGAAGAAGGAAATTTAGAGGAAAAGGGTTTTCATAAAGGTCAGAAAGGAGCTGTTTGTTCTTATTATCTATATTAATGTTGTGTTTGTTTATTAATCTTGTTGGCATTTGTCCAAAGAATTTTATTTGTTTCTCTTTTATTTTTTATCGTTGTATTAATTTTTTATTGTATTTCTTTTCTATTTACTCTGAAAGCACCCACTCCATGTATTTTTCTTTGATGATTATTTTCAAATCATCTTTTACTAAGTTTTACAAATTCATCCAAAGTTATTTGAATTTCAGCTGCAGTGAAAGCTGTTAAGGCCTATTATGATTTTGTTTTGTTCTTTGGAATAAAAACAAACGTGTTCACTCTAAGACTGAGTTAGAACTTAGAGATATACACGCAGAGAACATCAATTGCAAGATAAAATAAAAAGACCTGCCTTTTTATTTGAACAGAATTAACTGAGACAATGGTGTCTTCCTCATTAATAATGTCCTGAATTTTGAAGAGGGATTGCAGATGAGTTCTCTAGATAGATATGCCCAGCTGTTTAGATATAAAAACTACCATCAAGACTCATTTTATGCTAAATGAGTATTTTGTTTTCTGAATGACAGCGACGTGACAAAAGATAATGATTGTTGACACAGGTCAGTTTCAAAAATACCAACTCTCAGTTTAGAAGACCGTAACAAAATTAAAATACAAGAAAGATAATTGTGAAAACTCATTCGCCACAGAACGAGGATTTTGCAGTTACATGAAATGAAACTAACTTTCACAATCAACAAGAAATTATGCAAAAAAACGAAATGAAGAAGATTTCTTTACAGTTTGATAGTTTCGAAAATATCTTAAAAGGTTCCAGCCCTTGAAGGTTCTAGGATAAGAAGATGTAATCACTTATCAATCATTGGCTGTTCCTTTGCTTCGATGTATAATTTGATACTTTGTTGAAATTTGTGGCTAAATATTTTTAAATGGCAATTTATGTCCTTGTATTTTCGACAAACGTTCATATGAAAGTTGTACTTGTCAGTTATCATTTGGAGGTCATTTCGAATCTAAAAATAAATACTAAGATTCGACAAAATTTATAGAAGAGTCGATATCAATCTTTTTAAATGCAGTCTGGTATTCAGTGATCATAGTCTTTTGTATATGCTCATTTTTGACACAACACAAACTGATGTAAATTTTCGGACCCCATTAGTGATTTGGCCCCGATCATTTATAATTACCTAAGACTGCAAGTTATTATAGACAGATGTATGAGCGAATTGGATATTCAAAACGAAATTTGGGTCTTGATATTTGTATATATATATATATATATATATATATATATATATATATATATATATATATATATATATATATAATATATATATATATATACATATATATATATATACATACACACATATATATATGTATATATATATATATATATATATATATACCATGATATAAGACACATATCTGCAGATATATGTAAGGACTTAAAATAAAAAGAAACGCAGCATTAGTTTATTAAACCCACAAACACACATCCTGACAATATCATTAGAAATGGATAAATGAAAAGTCATTGTCCAAAGTTTCAGACTTGCTTTAGGTCGACCAAAGCTCATACTGTCGTGAACTAATCGCTTTGTTGATGTTAAATTCTGGATTTGTCTCTTATTTTTGTTTTGATGTAGAGAAGAATGGGGATCCTCCTAAGACTGAGTTAGATAGTGGAGAGATAAAGGTAAAATTAATCGGAAACTGTGATTAAAGAAGAATGCCTGACAGGAATTTTGAAAGGCTCTTGAGAGATGACCCGTGGAGAGAATTTCTGAAGAGTGAGGAATTTTATATAAGATACACATTAAGCTACAAATGTTTTGTGTTTGATCTACAAACATTCAGACTCATCTGGGTCATGTATTTTGTTATATGATCGCGACGTCAAACAGCTAATGATTATTACAGCCGCAATAGCAACTATATATACGATTAAAATACAAGACATTGTGAGAGAGCACACATTCGCCACAGAACGAGGAATGCAGTTATATGAAATGATATACTTATATAGGCCCATTATGCAATAAGATGAAGAAGATTTATTTATATATAATATCGAAAATATATAAAATGTTCCAACACACGGTTCTAGGATATATGATGTAATCACTTATATTATATGGCTATGACTGTATATATGTATGTATGTAGGTTATGTATGTCGAAGAGGAATTATAAATGATAAGTGGTTTCAGGCCCAAAGAAGACCATATCTTCTATTTTACATCTGAATTATTCAATTTTTAGTAATCTCGTTGATTATCACCTGAAGAAGTTTCAGTCCATTTTCAGTAGCGATTAATGTTTCTAATGTTAATTATAAAAATTAATACAATGGAAAAGAAGCTCTTCCTAACCAAAGATACCTGGACATCCTACATTAACATTGCATGATATCGCAGCCTCAGACACTACGTGGAGGCTGTAAACACGACAGTGACCCATAAAATTCTCAAATCCAAATCATTTCCTTTCTTCATATCTCCAAAGTCTTTGAACTGGTCCTATTGCGAAGAGTGGACTCTTCATCCCACATCAGGGAAGTTGTTACAGAAACGAGTCTTTTGCTACGATCTGCTTTTGGAGACAGCGAGGACACACTTTCTCTTTGTTATGACAACGCGGAAGAAGACATCAGCAGACATAGATTTATAGGAACGATTTCAGTTGTATTTCCAACTGATTAAATGCTAGCTTAGCAGGCATGGATTGCATATTATACAACAAGTGAAAATCCAAAATGCTGAACATGACACCAGAAGGAAAACAATCGTCTTACTGATGAGGAGGAAAGTTTACAATGTGGTTTAAGGTTTCATTTAATCCTCTGTCATATTGATACGAAAGAATTGGAAGAAATTTTGGTAAAGCTCTCCGGATGTGCATGATATCACAGGCATAACATTAAATGAAGTCATCTTTCTGTAAAGTGAATTGAGTTGACTCACAGACATTTATTTATTCCTTTTGGAAGCTCCTTTTTATAAAATGGTTATTGCCTTGGGGAACATCTCAAGGGCGGAGACTTTCTGTAAGATTTCGGGAAATTTATGGTAGCTTGCAACAAGAAACTTTTTAATGGACTTACAGCTTCACAAAGACTTTCAGGTACAAAGACATAAGCTTTTTACCGGTCACTGAAAACTTTATTAGATCTATGGTGACTTGGCTTTCATGTCAAATATTTTTTTTTATCATCTTATAAAAATTTAGGGGCATTTTAGCTCCTATTTGAGGGCGTCTTTACCAGCATTACTCTGGTTACGGTTTTAATATCTTCTAAGCAATGATTTCGAAACTGCCCATGATTCATAATTCATTATTTTTCGTTACCAATAATCAATTAATGAATGATAATTGATACAAGCTTATAAGCATTTCACTTTTGGTTACTGTAATGTTAATAAGGGTACAGATGCACATTGAGGATAAAAAATTTTCAATTACAGACTTTACAAAAACGTTTTATTACCTATTCACCTGATGACTCGTGACCTGTGTTTTAAAAATGACTGTTTCAACGTTCATTTGTTGGTGGAAGTTCGCTGCCTCGTAATTTAGCTTCTTTTATTGCCAGAGGTGGTGTCATTTAGATGTTTTGTGTTTCCTGCGTGAGATACTTGCGCTCCTTAAGGGTTGCTTTTGCAGGTATTGATAAGGAAAAGTAGGTAATTCATTTATCTGGTGTTTCAGTAATTTCCCGACGGGGTTATCTCATATTTCGTCACAAACTCTTTTTGGCGATAATGTTGCAGTGTGTTTCTTAAAAGCAATTTACATAATTGCATTCTTCTCTGGGAATACAAGAATGACTATGGAAAATATGAAAACCAAATCATAAAGTTTAAACAATTGAAAATAATTTGATATTAAAGCTGAAGTTTAGTTTCATTTATTACGTGTTTATTTATTTTCTGTGCATCCTTTGTTTATGGTACAGAACAGAGATTTTACGGTAATATCGAGTAAAATTCTGTTACAAAATTCTGTTACAAACTTATGAATTTCTGGGATTTTTGTTCAGTTTATGTGAACTGATTCAGGTGCTAGGAGTGATTTCCTGATGTTTACTTAGTGTTTCTATCCTGTAATGAATTTGTTATCCGAGCAAGTTTGGTATTTTTCAGGATTATAGGGGCTGTATAAATGTTCTTATATTGGAATAATTGTCAATACTGACTTCCATATTTATTAAAATCTAATCGCTATTAAACAAAATTTTTATTGAAGATGAAGCCAGCTTTCATATTATTATTAAACTAATCAGTCGCAAGTCACAATGTTCCCATTTCTTTCGATTTTTGGCTTTTTGTTGAAAAGGTCACCAGAAGGAAATTGAGGTGGTGCCTCCGTTCAGAGGAAAAGGTCTTCTATCGATCCTCGCCCTCGACTGGAGCTGAATTTCAGTGATGCTTTTATCACCAAACAGGGCTAGGTGCTGACAATGGATGTGTTGATAGTGTATTGCCTTGTTTCAATTAGAGAGAGAGAGAGAGAGAGAGATTAGTGGGAGAGATACACACTATATTTAAATTATGAGACAGAAAGAGGCACCCATCATTTTCCATTTCCATCGTGAATTTAATTGGGGTGGGGGAGCAGAGGAGGTTGAAAAAAAGTTTTATATAATCAGCAGGATATATTCTCTCAAGATAGAGAGAAGAGAGAGAGAGAGGGAGAGAGAGATCTTCTTTTTCAAAAGAGAGAGATAGAACTTATTTTTAACTTTTGATTTAGAGAGGTTATAGAATGCACTTAAAGACTTTAGAATTATGCAGAGAAGAGATGGCAGGCAAAAGTGTTTGAAAAGAAACCATTTCCTTTCCTCCCTTTTGAAGAACGTAAAAAAACTGGAGAGTGAGTAAATTTGTCATTTCTTTTATTTCTCGATAAATCTTAAAAATATTTCTTACTTTCTAAGATTTCCTTATTATACTGAAACGTTTTCAAATGCATGAAATCCTGTCATAACTTTTATCACAATTACCATTTAATGATTATATTCGAATGCGTAGATTTTCGTGTTTTTGGAAGTTCGTGAAATCTGGCCGTTAACATTATGGTGGCAAATAGTAGGATCCTTTTCAATCGATCAGTATCAAGCTTCCAGTAAACCCACCGTGGTTACAGTTCACAGGTGATGATCTAATCTTCTTCCCTGTCCTCTTGTCAAGGAGAAATGACCATTACAACTTTCCCATCAACAATTCGAAATTTTTTATTCACCACGATTAAGGTCAACTATTTTCTTCAGTCCTCTGTTTTAGGGTATACTTTTTTTCTCTGTCACACAAGGATATTAGGATGTCCATTCTAAAATCCAAATTTTGCTTCCTCAAAAGTTTAGACAGTTACACACACACACACACGGTTTCTATATATATATATATATTATATATTATATATATATATATATATATATATATATATATATATATATATAGAGAGAGACATAAAGAGAGAGTAGAGAGAATTGGATATTAGATGCCATTTAAAAGCTTAATTTCTTGTATATATTATGATGATGTGATAAAAATACATTTCATAATTAAAAATAGCCAAAATGAACTGTCAAATTCATCAATCGGCTATGATGGTGCATGGGGTTGATGGACTCTAACTCCAAATATCTAACGCTTGACGGAAAAACCAACAACAGCAAGTCGGTAAAAACTTTGACGTTGCAGCTTCTTGATAGCCGAGTCACACCAAAAAGTCTTAAAGGTCAAATGTCACTGAGCGTCGTTAGTTCTCGTGTTCGGCGGTTCCAGCCCGTGAGACGATGAACCACTTATCAGTTATAATTCCTCTTCGATATACATATATCATTTCTGAGGTAAAGCGAATTGAATATTAAACGACAATTGTAGCTTAATACACACACATATACAAATATATACTCTATTGTATATATAATCTTGCAAGTTCAGCTTAGGCTAGTGCACTCAACTATGGTGCGGGGCTTTTAGGTTAACCTAACTTCAACTTATGTAAGGCATTTTCACATCAAAGGTTTGTTAATGAAACCCTTTCAAGGCCTGGATAAGAACCCGACTTAGTGTTAGAAAAGTCCTGATCTACTGAAAGCAACTTTGGCACCATTTTCCTCGTAAATACTCACCGTGCCTGGCCAAGAAAGTTATCCCTAATCTTACCCTTCCTCCTGTTTGCGCTTTCTTACAGAAATAATAAGTGTCTTATAAAGATAACCAGTTCTTTTTGCAGGGTTATTATTAGTGAAATGGTCAGCAAAATCATATTCTTAATGAGAATGGTAAGAGATGATTCTCCCGTTTTACAAAACACGCCCTTCTCGATGAAATGTTTTTATACATAGTAAAGCTGCCGATGGTAGGTTATGTCAGTGCCGGCAAGGTAAAAGAATGAAAATAAAAATGTCTTGCGACTCGCTGCCAAATAGTAGTAAAAATCTGAAACCATTTCAAATGCCCTGATAATTATTATTATTATTTAAAGAAAAAAAAAAAAAAAAAAATTCGCATATCAAAATTTCATTTATTATGAGCCACAAGCTCGAATGAAAGATTTTTCATATTTGACGTTGCATGAAAGACTTGTGATGGTGATGAGTGAAATCTGGCGAAATAATATGGATGCTGGAAAGCCGCCTCCATCAAGAACCTCTGATGAAGAATGATTCCATTCGAAATGGTTTGATAAAAGCAGCAGAGTATGGGATGATAAAAAGATTTTTTTTAATTTATTTACCAGATGTTGAGAACTTGTTGTGCAAAGGCTAAAATAATCTGCACTAATTCCTGACTCATCAACTCTGAAAGAAATTTCAAATCCTTTGTCGATATGATCTTCTTTTAATTATTTTAGTGCCCAGATGAGCAAATGCTCACTTTGCATCTTCCGGTGAACTGAAACACTAAAGAAAATTTTGATATTACTGTTTTACTTTAGAAGTTCCATTATGCTTCCAAAAGTTTGAATAGTTATTTATGTTATTTCCCTCCACTTTCTGTTAGCATTTTCCCATTATCTATATTTGTATTAGAGAGAGATAGAGATGGAGAGAGAGAGAGAAAGAGACAAATTTAATGGATACCCCATCTAATAAAGTAATGATTCTTCTTATCGTTATGTACTTCTAAAGATCTAATTAGTTATTTGATGAGTGATTTTCAGTTGGATGGGTTTAGTTCAAAAACCGTCCTTTATTCATCATCTTAAGGAAAATTCTCGAATGGCATGGAATTAGTATTGGTACACTTTCCTTCTTTGCCAACATAAAATTAAAAAAAATAACAACACAAAACTAAAAAAAAATGCATGTTGACGTTGTAGTTTAAAAAAAGGCAATGATTACACCAAAAAGTGGGGTACAAAAGTAAAATGTCATTGTTGCTTTAAATGAAGCCAGCCTGAATAAAAGCCTTTGCTCATAAAGTAGCCTAAGGTTAATGATAGGTGTAGGATAGCAGGTCGAATTGAGCTTTCAGGCCATTTGGCCAAAGAATGCCTAATTAAGTGGTACTTTTAATTTGAAATAGGGAGGCTGGGTGAGTTATAATACGGGTTACATACATACATACATACATACATTTGCAACAAAGAATATATATATATATATTTATATATAAATATATTATATATATATATATATATAGTTATATATATATATATATATACATATTATATATATTATTATATATATGTATATATATATATATATATATAATTATATATATATATATATATATATATATATATATAGCATATATATATACGTATATAAATATATATATATATATTATATATATCATGATATATATATAACACATTTGAAAAGCGTTAAAAGGTGCTCATTCTTTCATGGAAACTGAGATTTTTCAACATCATACTAGAATCTTTCCTCAAAGCAACTCCTTTTGTCTGGAAGAGGAAGTGACGAAGGCGCAGCATCCTCCAGAATCAGATGAATAAAAATGAGATTAAGAGGAGATATCATCCAGAGATTCAGCCACATGGCACAACTAAGCTATGTCTCTTTTTATAAGGCAATTCCGAAAACTGACCCTTCTTCAACAGTCCATCCCTTATTTTTTCAAGTAGTCCATACACACAAACACATGTATTTATATTTATGTAAGTATTTGAATATAAATATATATATTATATATATATATATATATATATATATATATATAAATATATATATATATTATATATATATATATATATATATATAATATATATATGAATATATATATATAAGATATATATACTATATATATATGCAGATCAAGCTATAAAAAAACAAACGTCCTTTGATTCCTAAATGAGGAGGATTCGACCTCGGAATTAATATATTTTCATATATGTTACAGAGAAGGGAAAAAATGTTTTATTTTAGTTGATAATAAGTTATGTCGTCTCGAACCCAACTGAAGGGGGAGAGTTCAGAAATATCAATAAAAAGAACTGAAATAAGGTAGCGAATTTACATATAATTTTTAAGAGAAAGAGAGAGAGAGAGAAGATTTGAGAGAGAGAGAGAGACTTGCTTGCTGACTTAGCCGATGCCCCATGGCGTATCTTGAGCAGCTTTGGCTGGGCTCCGTCAGATTATCTATGGATTACATCCAGTTATCCATTCTTTGCAATTGTTTCATGTTTATTACTGTACCTTTTATCGGAAGATTATCTACTTATCTGTCTATTTATCAGTTTATCTATCTATCTGGTGATGTTTATGATTATCAGAAAGCACTCATAACCTTTCATTAGAGAGAATGATAGGATTAAAGCTCTGTCTTCAAAGTAGAAGAAGTCCTTAAAGTCCATAGTGTGGCGGAGGCGTTTTTGATCATTCGAACTAAATGAAGTAATGAAGATCCAGCGTTTTACCACTCACCTCCAAGAGAGAGAGAGAGAGAGAGAGAGAGAGAGAGAGAGAGAGAGAGAGAGAGAGAGAGAGAAAGAGAACTTGAATGTCTTCCAAAAATTATCAATCAGGAAGACAATAAAGGCTAAAGTTTGAACTGCTAATACTTTGAAGATATCATAGATGAATTGTAATTTGTCTTTCAGTGGAAATATAATGTCCTCTGAATTAAAAAATATTTACAGTTGGTTGAGAGGCCTTTGATAGTCAACATTTTGTTCATCAAAGCAGTCTAGACTATCTGGCAAATTTTCGCCATATGAAGCCAGCAATAAGTATATATTTTCTGAATTCCCATGTAATCAACGATAGCGAAAATTCCGTAGAGAAGCAGCATTGTAAAATCTGTGGCCACCGTGACAAAAGCAACTGTTTCCCAAAAGCTACTAGAATGCACTATATAAGAATTATAATATATAATGAAAGTTGTGCAGTCATTCCATTTACCTTAATATCAGAAATTTGAGGTCACCTTGACGTTCTTCACAGGAAAACTAGGTGATATTCTATTTACCAAATTTTTCGTCAAATTAGGGCTTATAGGTAGCAGGCACACTCTTACTAATATACATAAGTTCCTAGTAAAGATGGCGATAAAAATTTGTTTAAAGTAATCACGAATCAGTCTCACAATTGTTGATTGTACCATCTGAGGCAAATGAATGTTGAAAAGAGTTTGTTTTTATGGTATGGCTCTTCTTATTTTATAAATAAATTACATTATTCTTGTCATAACAGTTGTGATATTTTATCTTATGCTGAATTGCGAAGTACAATTGTGTTCCTGTTTCACCCACAAAAGGAAAATAGGAACATTTCAAGAGCGAAGAAGGCTCTTGTTTCACGACGGTTCTTTTTGTACTTCTAAACTTCACAATACTATAAAATAGAAGTCTTTAATAATGAATTTACAATTAATCACAATCATTCATTCTGTGTTTATAATGACATTGAAATGATGATTTAATAGATAAAGAAGATACCTGTGTTTTATAGCGTTTTGGAAGTAGATATATATAGTAGAAAGACTGTTAAAAAATGTATTCCCATACTAGTTCATTGTTGTTAGCCTCTGAAGACACTTGTGTCCTTTCTTGCATGATTATGAAAACATGAAAAGTGATACCAAATCTATGTAAGACTCACAGAGAAAGTTTGCTGAAACTTCCATTGTACACAACTGAAAAAAAAATGTTTACGAAACATTATGGATAATTTTTCAAGTTCATTCAGGCCTAAAGATATTCACTAGACAACGACTTCTTGGGTTTGCGAAAGAAAAGAGTAGAGACAAAGAGAAACCATCCGGTTCGATGGCTCATTTCCTCCCTTAAGAGATATGTTTATCATTGTAGAGATTCAAGTATAAAGGCACATCTTTTGAAAATCATGTTGACAGACTTAGGAGTGAGTGTCTCACTGCTTCTTCCACTCCATCTTTTCAACGTCTTCAGCAGATGCTGAAAATATCTCTAAAATAAATTCTGAGGGCCGTTCTGACTTGTCTCACAGAATAGCTCTCCCCTGTACCCAGTCCCAAGTGCAAGAGGAGCATGATGCATCATCTTCATTTTATTTACTCATTTTATGATGGAGGAGGAGGAGGGGGAGGAGTGGCGGTGTGAGGGAGGAGGACCCTTCTCGGGTCATTTCCCCAACAGTCCTCGCCTCGCCAGCTTCAATGATGGCGGAGAGGTGACGTGATGGATGACACTGAGGATCCTCCCGAACGTGGCTCTCTGGCCTGAATGAAGATGGGAGTAGATTAAATGAGAGAATATTTCCACATTCAACGTTTCAAAGTACGAACTGGACAGGTATTTATATTGTATACGGTATAATCTCAACCATGAGATTGCAGGAAATGGTTTTGACGGTAATATGCACATACCAGGTTCACTGTTCCGTGAAGAATTTGCCTCCAACAAAAGAAGACGGTCAACTGCCATACAAAATAAAAATTAGGCTTTCTATCTTTGTCTAAACTAATTTCGTAAGTTACACTAGCTCATTTCCTTTGCAATTACCAACAACTCTGTAAAATGCTGCATATGAGCTTCTCATTCGGCCGATGTCAAGGCGGCTCAATAAATTTTATCAAATATGTAAAGCAAGACTAAAAAAGAAAGTGTATTTTGAAGCGTGCCGAGGAAGAACTAGAATAACTGGTGATCGTCCAACTCGGGGAGCATCTCCATCCTCTCGAGAGCGTTAAGACACCGTTTCAAAATATGTATGTTAAGTTTCATTACAAATTTGTGAATTTCTGCAGCCTGTTTAGAACTAAAAAGGGATTAAATAAATGGTCGTGGAATCTTTCTTTATAGATTTACAATATTACTTTTGTATCTGACAATGTAATTGTAAAGGTTTCAATAACATTACTATTAAGTGCACCACAGGCCACCATCTGTACAATAAACAAGACAAATATATAAATTCCACGGTGAGTAAAAACGTTTACTACTATTTTCAACGGCGCAGAGTAAACTAAAAGAAAAAATGCGGCTTGAGCCGGGGTATGGGGTTGGGGTTGGGGGGGAGGTGAGATGAAGGGGTCTTAATAATTAAATGCATGTTTGTATGAAAAACTATATGGACTGATGACCAGTGCAGGCGGTAACTGCAGTGGCTTTTTAAGACGTGGCATTGAAGGGATTGACTACCTGTCAGCTAATACAATAGTATGTACATTCCAACTGTCTAAAAAGTTGATGGCTCAAGTCAAGTAAGAGTGACGAGGCAAAATGTTACTGTTTTCGCATTTACTGTATCTTATTATAGACAGGAAAAAAGTCGTCTGTAGTAATATTAGCCTGTATTTTGTGGGGATGACCTTCAGCGCTTGCACCAGAAAATCTTGCAAGTAGCTTATTTATGAGACACATCACTTTCACTAAATGAAGAGTGTTGAATGCTAGATAAATTATTGACCTTCGGGGAAGAAACCTTGTTCATATTACCTCTTTCTTTTTTAAATCCAAAGTCACAGGAAGTCTTTTTCGTTGGTCTCATGTTCATGAGGTTCATAAGTAGAGAACTGGCTGACATTCAAATGCTTTCAAAGAGGAAGAAACTGTATCCTTAAACTCTCGCTTCATTTACATAAATCTACTGGACATTCATAAAGATTTTTTCAGTGTTTTTTTAATTCATATCTATAATAAGAAACGTCACAATGTGATGGTGTAACTCTTTTCCATATTAACGTTGCTCGTAATCGTCTGACATAAAATGTTTCTGCATAATTCGTTTCCAGCATCTCATGAAGCAGCAACATCTTGTTCCATTTTATGTCAATCATTGTTCAGTCTCCTTGAAAAGAGGGATCTTAAAATGACTGGTTTATTAACGTTGTACTGATTTGATTCGATTTATCAAAATTTAGCTGTAAGTGCAAGAACTGGTGCACTTTCTACCACTCAGCATTTGAGACAGTGAAAAAAGGGAGTTGGAGTGGTTGGGCAGTAAGACAGAAGAAAAGATGCGGGAGTGGAGGTGTAAATGGCTAAAAAGTGGGTGCAGCTAAGGGTCGAAGGAACGCTGCAAACAACCTTTAGTAATGCCTACAGTGCACTACAGGAGGGGCACTGATGGCACTATCTCCTCTGCACTGAACTGACTTCTAACAGTTAAAGCCATCTGCTGAGAAATATACATAGTGTTTTAACCATTAGGAAAAAAAAATGTTATAGGACACCAACTACATCATTTAACATTCCAGGTCGAATTACCTAATTTTTATCGTTGTGGAGAAAGAAAATAAAAGAAAAGCTTGCGAAGTCTGCTATTATATGTAAGAACCCTAAGGTCTTACTCATTATGAGTTCTCACGAACGTTTCATTCAGAACTGATCACTTTTATCATACTTGTTAGAGAAAAAGATGATAAAAGAAGTTCCGGCAGCGATGTCTCCATTCCATTCACATGTCAAGGTCTGGTACTGGACGTTTGAAAAATCACCAGGAAGCTCGGAGCCTGGAAGAGAAACTTATTGGCTACGCTAAAGAATTCGAGAAATGATTGACTACAAGACTTCATTCTCCAGAGCAGTTGACAAATTAATAACAGAGAAAACTTAGAAAAAAAAAAGGCCTTGATTTGACAGATGGGAAAATTGAGAACTAAAGTGAAGGATGGAGGCTGTGCAGAAGATAAAAGGGTAAAGTCCAGTCTTTTCAGGGATGATTAATGATCAGTCTGGTCCTTAATCTTTCCCTCAATGGGAACAATGGAAAATCGAAAGTATGGGCAAAGAAGATAAAATGTTTATTTTCTGAATCGCTGTGGAAGGAAAACTATTCTTTAAGTACAAGAAAATTTTGATAAAATTTTATCTTAATATTTCGGCGTAGCTAGCTCGTGGACTTCAGCTGCTTCGCCCATGAACCTTGTGAGTAGCTCGTGGACTTCAGCTGCTTCGCCCATGAACCTTGTGAGTTAACATATTCGTATTGAAAGTATTACTTATTTCAGACTAAGATGAAATGGGTTCAGTATCAGTACAGTAACTAATGATGAATTATCAGACAAAAAGACGAAGGCAATTCAAACTTTCAAACTTTCTTCGGTATCCGTAAATTAGACGGAAACTAACTTTAAAAGAAGAGTATTTTAGGTGAGTTGCAAAACGTCTGCCATTCAGCAACTGCGAATCTGACATTTATTCTCTATCTACAATTCCACTCACGGTTTCAGAGATATTTTCGGTCCGTCGCTTTCCTGAATGTTGCTGCTGCGGCATTTCATACAACAAGCACTTTGGAGGGGTAACAAATAGTTGGGAGTTCTGTGAGTTGACCAGTGAGACTGTTTTAGCTTTTGTTCATTTATGTACGTCAGTTGTTCAGTTTAACCCCCAACCCCCCCCCATAGTCAACTACTCCATTATTTAAAAATAACTACATTTAGCGGTTAAGGACAAATCCTTTCTCGTTTTCCCAAGATAAACAATTGAAGTAAAGGAAAATTAGAAGATAAGGAAAATTACCCCAAGTGTTTTTCTGAGTTGGGAAATGTTAAGTACGGAAAGGAAAGAGGAGAATTCAGTGAGAGAGGAACAAGGTGCCATATTGGCCAAGCCTACCTAAGGTGAGGAGGTCATGCAATGAAGGTCTGAAGAGAAAAGCCACTGGCTCTACTGGAAGAGTTCGATGATTCTTACCCTCGTCCTTTATTGTCAATTTTTCTTCTTTTAGATTTTTTTTTTTTCAATTAAGACTCTATAATACATCGCTCTAATCTGTTTATTTCAAATTTTTACGATTTTATTTCTCAGATGCATCTGTCATATCATAATGAATATAACTTCATCATTATACTCTTTCATGGTTTGGCTTCACCGAATTCTGTTGTTCATTATTTTGTTTATCTAGTCGCGGTCATATCCTTAACAATAATGACCAACTGTTTTTATTTGATTTCATATGAGTCCTATTTACTCTGGCGATGAGCTGTTGTAAGAGTAATATTAATTTGGTTCCGTGATTTTTCTTAAATATAAGTTTAATGTTACGCAAGGCTATCCAGTCTATGTTCAGTACACTTGTGTTAACCAGTTGCTTTAATCATTTACAAAATCTAAAGTTACAGAAATTACAGCTGTCAACTGGGTCACTGCTGAGTCGGGAAGTTGGGGAAAACACACTGGTATGTAAGCAGTTAGCTTGCCCAGGTAATTCCTTGTGTGCAGTGGCGCTCAGGTTCCAACTTCTTTTATGACTTGTATGACCTAGTGGGCAGCGCCCTTGCCTTTCAATTGAAAGACCTGGGTTCGATATTGATGTGAGTCAGAAATTTATATATATATATATATAATATATATATATATATATATATATATATATATGTATGTGTATGTATATGTATGTGTATATATATATATATATATATATATATATATATATATATATATATATATATATATATATATATATATATATATATATATATATATATATATATATATATATATATATATATATATATATATATATATATATATATATATATATATATATATATATATATATATATATATATTACAATCCCGCTGTGTTTTGGAAATGTGATAAAAACATTTTTAATATATTTCCAAAACACAACGGGATTTAAATTTAATCCTACATTACGACAAGTGTGCGTAGATATTTGAAATACTTGAGTAAGTTCCTATAATGAAAGCGATCACTGAAATGTTTGTTGAAAGATCCTACTCAATCTGATTTTAATACCGATCCGTGGAATGTCCTCTCAACCCAGATTTTTGGGTCGTTTCGTCTGCGACTTTTTGGGTTCCTTTATTGTTCCCCTGGCAGCTGTTATGAATTAAGAGGGAAAGTTCTTCCTTCTCGGGGAGGAGACTTACGTTTTCATCTAACACTTCATTATCAGGTCGAAGCGTTTTCACTTTTGCTTTCATTAAACTCTTTCTTTTCTCTCTTTTGGCTCATCTCTGATTATCCATTTATTAATACGATGACTACCTTCACAAGTGATGTTGAGATGTTTGTGCGTTCTCTTTTTATTTCTCACATTCATGTATTTCATTCATAATATATTTTTCTAGGTAATCATTAACTTACTTTTCCCTCCATAAAAGTGAGCTTCAGATGCCTTGATGTTATTATTATTATTATCGTGTTATTGTTTTCTCCAGGCTTTCTTCTACACTTTCCTTCGACTTTTTCTTGTTTTTACTTTTCGAGAAACTCATTTAGGGTTTCTTTCCGGATAAGTCAGTCCTTCTTTTCATATTTTTCTTGTTCCCTCCGTTCCTTGCTCGGGATGGGCAGCGACTGCCTGTTCCAGGATCTTAAGCCTACAAGAGAGTCTCTGTTGATATGCTTGCAAGTCAAGGTGAATTTTCACTACCAATCCTTTTCTAATATGATAACATTGCTGCAAAATCAGAACCTTCGATTTCGATATTTAAAGATCATAAAAAGTAAGCGCTAACTGCCCTTTAGAGTTTAGACTAAAGAATTAATCAACCAATCGCCATTTAGTGTGACATAATCTCCCCCTGAAAGCCTTTTCTCAACAAAGGACGCCCTTTCCTCTTCTCACGTTACACTGACTGATCGACCACTCCTACTTTGCTCCAGATCTTTTGATCTTATCAGAAACGCCGTTTGAGAGTTGACGCTGACGATTTTGTGCACACAAAGAAAATGATCGATACTGCTTCACAATATTCGGACTGTATTTTTGCTTCATATTGAGTACAATGTTTATGATTTTCATGATTTACTGTATAAGGTTTAAATAAGGGCCACATGCAAGTTGTATTCTCCCTTATTCCTGCTCTTTCTTACGGTTTGTGTCTACTAAAGAAGAGTCCTTGCTTCAGAGTTCAGGAGAACCCTTTCACAGTCTTCATGTCGTCATATAAGACTATGGAAGACTCTTAATGAAACCTTTAAATGCCATATGATCAGTGCTTTAACTTACTCCAGCAACCAACTCCCCATGCGCTATTCTTCAAGATATAGCCTATATGGGAAAAACTGAGTCATCTGGTCGGCAGCTCTGTGAATCTGTCTGAAAATATGTCTCAGAAAAATTTGGTTTATGGCATATGTCCAAAACCGACCTTTGAAGATTAATATAGTTCATTTTTCGTATAAGTACTTAGGTAAACAATGAAAATTAGTTTTCTTCACAAAAAACTTTAGAAGTTGGAATTTGAAAATAAAGCGTGGAACTGTGAATCTGGCATTCAGTGCTACGAACAATGAGGGAGAAAGGTGAGAAACAGAGGGCATCCTTCCAACGGTGCCTGATGTTAATTGGCGGATGCAGTATTTTTCAGATCAGGTCTCATGGCAGAGAAACGGGCACACCTCATGAGTGACGCAGTTCTCGAGTACGGTTTCTCATGGTTATGCAGCCATGCCAAGCTCACTGATTCAGTGAGCACAATGAGTGTAATATTTTACAAAGAGGAGACGGAATGTAAACCATAATGAAAAAATAGGTATCCTCGCTGATGAATGCCATGACATTATTTGTGCAGTTCCAGAAATAATGCAAGAGCAAAATAACAAAATGACGTTACTTAGATCTAAATAAAAATGTAAAACTGTCAAATGATATAAAAGCTCTAAATAAATATGTTCCTTATCTTATATAACTATAGACTTTCCTCGGGCCTGCATATATGTATGTCTGCATGCCACATACATAGACACATACATACTTACATACATACTTATATTAAGTCTGTGGACGAACTATTTGCTGACCTGGCAGAAGCACATCCGCTGCAGGTGCAATTGTGTCGAAGTTAGAGGTTTACACAGTTGACACAGCGGGTATTCATGCATTTGGCATTCTGTGTGTGACCTAAGTCCGTGGAGACTGTGATCTTCAAACATTGAATTGGTGTCGTTACGTTTCCAGGGGGAGGTGATTAAGTGAGTGCGTATGTGTTGCACTCTCTAATGGTATATTATCAGAGGAATAGACAATCGAGAGGGGACTTCAGTTTTGGTGGCTGGGTGTGATTTGCCTTCCTTGTGCAGTGTTTAAGAACCACCACCGTGAAGATACCTTATCTGCGGCCATAGAAAAGTGAGTAGGGTAACTCATGAACAGTTATATCTTTTCCAGACATTATGTGGAAATACCCAGTTGTGCTGCAGTGAAATTCCTCTGTTCTCCATTATGCATTTTCCCATTCTGTTCTCCACTGTGCATTGTTCCGTTTTGAATACTGATGTCGTTTAACACCATTTCAGGTTTTAATACATGATATGTTTCTTTTAACAGGAAGTCTGGGTTCGTCCTGTAAGAACGAATATTTTGGAAGTGGCGTTCTTTTACATATTATATGACTTTTATTTTGGTCTAGAATAATTGGCCTTTTTACTTTGTTTGGTGACCAGGGTGTTAGTCACTAGTATTGGGTGGTCTAGAATCATTAATCTGAATGTTTGTGAATCAGAATTTCCTCTAGTGATGATTTCCATTTATAGAGGGTGGGAATCACTCCATTTCATGACCGTAGCTTTTGCTGAATTACTTCCGTTAAATTTGCAAATAATAATTTGCAAATCATCACGCTGTGAAGCACCGTAAAAACCACATAAAACTTGAGAAATTATTTTGCAACCGTGTAATGGTATAAGATTCAATAATGAAGACAATATAGATAGAAGGATTTTTATATTCATCTGTATGCATATGTACAAGAAAGGGTAAATACCTATTTTGGATATCACAAAGAATTTTAAATATACAGTGTTGCCTTGAGCTCGGTGTAGGGTCAGACAAAGTAGTCCTATTCTTGATACATCCATTAAAAAATGCAATGATTGTATCTAAATTAACTTTATGAAAAGTTATATAATATTCTTTTGCTTTTGAGGCTGAAAATCTTTAAGATAAGACATTTTGTTAACCAAGGAGGTAAGCAAACAGTGTTTAATCTGGAAGCTGATGTATTAAGATTGATATTTATATTTTCAAGACTTATAGAAGATTAACTCGTTTTGTAGAAAGTGAAAATATGTAAAGTGATTAAGGAACAAAATATAAATCTTGACAAGTCTTTATTCCTAAAAAAAGGGATTTGAAATTTTAGAACCCAATGTGCGGACATATGTTCTCAGGCTTGCGGAGGGCGGGTCTCAGCTCTGCATTCATTCAGTTGGGCTCATATCTCATCCGCATATTGCGTTACTTCTCCGCCCTTTGGCAACACTCTAATGGTATCTTATTCCTGCTTTCGAAGCCTTATCAACGGGAGGAGTTGCTAATTACATCACCAAACGCGTGTCAGCAATTAGTTACCCCGATTGACTTTCACAGTTTAAGGGGCATCGAAAATAATAGTATCTTTCCAAATTGGTTTCGGATAGTTTTCATCTCTTATCAAGTTATCTCGACTCGAATTTCCATTTTCTCTCAGCAAAATTAAAACGAAAAATCTTTTATATGAGTTTATTTTGCAAATTCTCTTTATCGCGGATGTGCCACCTGTCTCGAAACAAGCGAACTCTTACAACAGAATCAATATCACAACAGCAAAACTTCCCCCGTCAGAAATTGTTTGTAAGTTAAGCAAAATAAACAAAGTACAAAAAGCAGTCAATCTTTTTATAGCGTATAAAGGTTGCATGTTTTATACAAGAAGAAAATTGTCTCCGCTTTTCAAAACAGAAATCTTAGTAACACTTAATTCATATTCTTTCCTCATTCATTCATGTATAAGCTAATGATGTACATTCTTCCAAAGTGAAATAGTTCACTTGAATGAGTTGCAAGAAAGCATATCTTGATAAAAAATATGTTTTAGGAGGTCGAAACGAGAAAAAACTATAGGTAGGAAAAATAGGTTGATCCTTTGTTTGAGAGCAAGCATCGAAGGAATGAGGCCGGTGATCTCATCCCTTTGCAAATGTGAAGTTGGAGAATTAAAGATATCCCAATTGCTTAGGACGCCCCTAGGGAGAAAACAACAGTGAATGGTAAACCTTGTTTATTTGCTTTAACTGAGAAAAATTACTTTTTTTTTTTTGCAGTAAGCGGATAAACAATGTTGCTGATAACAAAACCTTATCCGATGAACTATACAATAGGAAAATCTCAAAGAAAGGGTCCAATTATTCCATGTTAATGCTCCTTAGAAATGTTTATTGGCTGTTTTGTGCTTAATCAATTGTCCTTTACCAAAATGTTTCATTTCGTCTTTTGGATATATGTAGGGTAGGGGGACGGGGACATCTGAATCTTGAAGGGAAAGCGAACAGTAAAAGGGAACCAAAGAGTTTCCTTCCTACTATGACTCAAAGTTATAGATCCATCAAGCTTGAAGAATTGGTTGAGAACTTCTTGGCAGAGAAGGATTTTGTCCTGTCGAAGATGAGATCAGAATAGAAGATCTCCTTTAGTAAGAGAAAATTTCTCCCTTCGAAGTTCAGTGGCTCTTGATTACTCGAGGATATAAAAGGAATCTGAGTGGGAGCAGGAGGAGAAGCTAGTGACGACGTATGTGTCTGCTTTCTTGACTGCATAGCTTAGGAGCAAAAGCGGCCAAACCATGAGGAAAAAGAGGTTAAAGGAGAGCAGGGGATGTCTGCCTCAATTGGCGAGGCTTAAACTTCAACAGCATTAAATTAAGAGTCACGAGCCCGGGATTTCGGCTGCAAGAGCCGCAATCCTGCATGGGGAGCCGTCTCGATTGAGTGGGGTAGCAGTTAAGAGGAAGGTGAAGTCACGGGTTTACTTATTGTCCTCAACGAACACTATAACAATGATTGAAAACGTAAAACTGCCAGGTTGTCTGATGAAATTTGAATATAGAAATTTGTGAATCATTGAAATCCTTCACTTTTAGGGAAATTCCCGAAGGGGGACGGGTGGGAACTGAAACATATATTTTATCAAATTTACTCATTATAATCCTAAACAGAGCGAATGTGGTATAATAAAACAAAATTATGTTCTTTAACAAGAACATATTGCAGTGGTCGTCCAAAATTAGGCTCGCTCATACCTCAGAGAATTCCTGATACATGAACTATTATAAGACGGATCATTATTGGTGAAGAGAATCCACAATAACATTTGTATACATATGTATCCTCTAACTCTGTCAAAGGAAGCTTTCGACAACCTGATCAGTTGGCTTCTTCACCCAAAATGAACAAAAGACTTTTTTTTTATACATTTGAGAAAAACTGTCGAAAGAAAGAAGAAACAGTAACAAAGCAGCTTTTTTTTTTTGTAACTGTAGAATCACTCGCTAATCTGTTTGCAGTGCTTTGAGATTGATGTAGCTTAGTGCCGGTTGGAGCTGCCTCACCTTTCACTGGACAGACATCAGGAAACACCAAACTGCATATAGAACCAGCGAACACTAGCCAATTCAACACTTTTGGGCACCCAGCAGCAATCAGCAAGACAAACGACCATTATGCCAACTGCCACTACGCTGGGACGATCTGAGAATTGTCAACAGATTGACGAGTGTTTCTGCACTTACATAAAAGGAGCACAAGCTGCCTTCTCATAGTTTCTTTTTAGTTCAAAAGTTTCCTTAAACGTATCAAAATTTTATTTTCATTTATTAAGGCTGAAGACGCCAGCTGACAAGTTGGAGAAAGCTTCCTTTGGCAGAGAAAGAGAATCTACGTACACATAATTGTGGATTTTCCTCGCCCATTCAGGGATAACGAGATTGTGATGATGTTACTAACAGACCATTTAAACGAAAGTCTGGGTGTATACAGCAGAGAAAATACACATACACTAATGATGATAAACATCACACACACAACACACACACACACACGTCTAGTCTCACAGGCCCCTCATATACAGAACAAGCTTGTTCAAGCGCACATGAACACATTCCCTCTCACACACCCAGGCTCTGAGATGAAGGTCGTGGTCCCTGATCCCTGACCTGAGCCTGTGGGCCGAGAAACATCTCGCCGCCTTCATTGAGGGTAATTGCTTTGGGGAGCCTCACAAGACATGTCTCACAGGGGTTTCGTGCAGCTCCTCTCTCTCTCTCTCTCTCTCTCTCTCTCTCTCTCTCTCTCTCTCTCTCTCTGTGTGTGTGTGTGTGTGTGTTTGTGTGTCAGTAGTCTGTTAAAACCATCGCATCACGCCAGGAATTTGTTTATTTTTTTCCAGCGACCGAATAGAATTTTAACTTTCTGTCAGTTATGTCTGCTCATAATGCCATGGAATGATAAACTGTTTCCTTTTAGAACTATAATTAACCTTACATAATTGTACACATGCTTATGTGCTCAAATATCAGCTTGATAGTTAATGGGAAAAAGTTTATGTGGATTTTTTTTTTACGTAACTATAGTTCCTTAGACGCTATGGCTCGAGAAATCCCTCACCCTCCCTGGAGGACAGATCGTTGAACAGCTCACTTTAAAGGACCCAAAGTTCCATTAGAGCTTTTCACCAATCATTGATTGATTTTATTAGATTTTATGGTGTTTGCAATCACGCTTTCGTTCACTCGCGTGAGCATTCATGACCAGTGCCTTTTCAGTTATAGTTTTCCTGATATTCAAATGATAAATATCATTGAGTAGTAACTGAAAGAAGTTACTTAAGAGTTAATAACAAATGATCAAAATGTCTGTGGAAGTATTACAATTATAATTAGTTTTTGAAGATTTTATATGAATAAGCAGAGAGTATGAGGCAATAATACAATTTCTCAAGGGTTTAATTGCTCATAGGCTATTGTCTTTAAACTCTCCATTCCTAATTGCGACAGGAAACGCTGTCAGTAATTGTTTTGAAGACTCTCGTGCCTGAATGCACGATTCAAGTGAAAGGGACCCATTGTCTAGAGAGAGAGAGAGAGAGAGAGAGAGAGAGAGGTGAAGGTTGTAGTAATCTGCACAAAATTCTTCAACTTTCCTTTCATTAGCAGGAAAGTTTCTTTCAATGTTGCGTCACAGTTTGATTTGAAGAAAGAAATCACTAATTAGGTGTGAGAGAGAGAGAGAGAGAGAGAGAGAGAGAGAGAGAGAGTATTCTGAAGTGATTTTTTGTCGCTGAGAGACAACTGTATCCTAAAGTTCTATCGTCTCTGCTCAAAGCATGTCACCTTCAAGATTCTTGTTATGATCACTCTGATATTTTTGTATATCAAAAACTCCTATTAGATCATTCTTAGGCTCTGTATGGTATTTTACTTCATAAAGCGCGGAACGAATCAGGAGAAATTACCCCATGGTGTGTCAATCCAAAAATCCTTTTTTGCACTGACGGTAGGAGTTGAAGAAAAAGGAATCTCGCCTGTAACCATTCGGAGCCCATTCTCTATCTAGTGATTGACTGATTCTGTTTTGATATTATAAATATACCGTAAACTGAAAATGCATCGGCTATGGTAGATAAGTGTACTTAAAAGTAAGTCAATAAAATCAAATATCTGTCAAATCAGTGGCATAACGGGCGTATCATTTGCTTGTCAGTGCTTCGTGTTCAATCAGTCAACATCATTAAAGGTTATTTTTCCAGTTTACGGACGTTGATCTAAATTTATGATTAAAGTTATTTTTACATTCATGCAATACAATTGTACTATACATAGAATAAAGTTCAAATGATAAGGAAATCTTGTGATCTGAACCGTTTGTCTGCTTAAATCTACGTACAGTGTGAGCTGTACCAGTGAGATAAAACATGACTATTGAAAGCCCGTCGATCGTGTGTGACTGATACGACTGTTTGATCCAAGCTCGTCCTTCGTGTGCTTGTATAGGTACATTATTGATGAAAATCTCATGTTCATGACTGATATAAGAAGGTGTGAGGGTTATTGTATATGAAACTTTCAAATATGTTACTGAAGAAGTAGTTTGCATATTTATCACAATTAGCAAGCGATATCGGACGCTATGATTACCAGCCAGTCACGAACTGCACATGCGCACTGCCACATCGTCACCCTTGGTGGACGGATGAATTGAAACCGACGTTATTTATAAGGTCGTCGAATATTTTGAGAGTGAACGTCTTTTTACAAACGCTTAAAGGTACCATATTATCTGCATCTAGAAAAAAGAACCACAAACCATCTCCAGTCTTGTCAGGCTGGATCCAAAGAAACCACCAAGTTAGGCTACTCTGATATCTCGTGAGACCGATGGTCGTCATTAGATTACAGGAGGTTGGGGGAACCCAGTAACGATGCCTTGAGGACCAAAAGGAAACATTTGGACGTTTGTTTACATCTGGAAAGACCCAACAGCAATTTAAAAGCCAAGGAATTTTAGCAGCGCAGAAGTTTACTAATGTCTGCATTGCTGTTTTGTATTATCTAATTGTTGCTAGTTTATTTGAAGCAAATACAGTGAGATTCCAAATACTTTATGTCGCGTGAGTGTTTTTAAATCAGTAGTTTTGACATCGAAACTGCTTTATGTCGGTATAATATATTATTATTAATATAAAGAGTAACTGTAATAAGCTGCTATCGATGCTCTTGTAAAATCAAAGTCAATAATTTCTTGAAAAATAATTTTTATTTTTTCCACTGCCAACCTCTAGAATGTTATTACTAATAATGACAGTGCCAAAGCATCAAAGCCAAATATATCATTCTCGAGTGCTTAAGAAATCGAAGCTTCTTTCTCCTCCCACACTCAGAGTAAAAGTCCATCACCAGAGCCACCCAGCCATGGCAACCGGTGACGACCGCTGGCCTTCCAACATAAATACTAAATGTTCGGATCGCTTGGAAACGAAGATCTGTATCCAGGCGACAAGTATCTTTCACCTAATGCTGGAATTACAACGTAGAAATGATCGTTATTATACAGAAATACATGGTAGAAGTCTGATGGACATAGAATAGTGTCACCTTTAAGGCAAAGCCATGGAGAAGAAGACGAGCGAGGCGTAATTAAAAGGGAAAGAATAAAGGTGACTACGAAGGGAGAAAGAGCGAGGGAGAAAGGGGTAGTATTAATTCCAAGAGTAAAGGAAACTGGAATTGGAATAAAGGATGAGAGTTAGAATTAAATTATAGCATTGGTTATAAAGGAAGAACTGAGGGAACACTGATTGGCAAAATGATACTATGAAATGCAATTCATCAACCCTGGCCATAGAGACCTTGTGAAGTGACACAACTCCAACCAGAATTTCTCATCTTTTCTTACTTTCGATTGTTTTCTGGGTTTGAAATATTATATTTTCGTATGTTCCCGGGGAATGCTTTTAGGTTGATAATAAGTACGCCATCCCAATGAGGGTATTCGTGCCAACGAAGGATTTCAGGAATTGAGGACTACAGTTCGCATTAAAGAACACCATCAGCATTTCGATATAATTTTGCATTTCTTCTCTGATATACAAATCATCCGTCGAACTCAAGTGTTTTTTTTTGGATCGATTTCCACCCATGACTTCTGCCATGTTGACCATGTCTCGTTTTCGCATATATATATACTTGCGCAGCCATATTATGACTTTTATCACATCACCGTGATTCATATACAATCAGTAAGCTACAAACGTCCTTTAATATCAATTCGCTCTACCTCGGAAATAATATATTTTCATATATGTTACCGAAGGAATTTTTAGTTGATAATAAGTTCGCCATCAAGTGAGCTCAAACCAGCGAAAGACAGGAACTCAGGACTACAGTGGACGCGTAACCCAATCGGCCACAAGTGAGGTATAAGTGGATATCGGTCTCCCATATACAAATCGCCCGTCGAACTCAGGTGTTTGTATTTGAGGCGATATCCACCACCTCTACCATGTTGACCGTGCGATATGCAGCGTTTGTAAATGGCACACAGCCATATTATGACTTTTTTATCACATCACCGTGATTCATATGCAATCAGTAAGCTACAAACGTCTTTAATATCCAATTCGCTCTACCTCCGGAAATAATATGTTTTCATATATGTTGCCGAAGAATTTTTAGTTGATAATAAGCCGCGTCCCGTGGGCTCGAACCAGTGAAGGACAGGAACTCAGGACTACAGTGGTTTGGGCCAGCGGGACGGCGTACTATTATCAACTAAAAAAGTCCCCTTCGGATATATGAAAATATATTATTTCGGAGAGCGAATTGATATTAAAGGACGTTTGTAACACTGATTGTATATGAATCACGGTGATGTGATAAAAGTCATAATATGGCTGAGTGCACAAACGCATTATACGGTCAACATGGCAGAGGTGGTTGGATATTGTCTCCAGATACAAACACCTGAGAGTTCGACGGTGATTTGTACATGGAGCCGATATCCACTTATCACTTGTGGCCGATTGGGTTAATGCGTCCACTGTAGTCCTGAGTTCCTGTCCTTCGCTGGTTCGAGCCCACGGGACGGCGTGTACTTATTATTATCAACTAAAATTCCTTCGGTAACATATATGAAAATATATTATTTCCGAGGTAGAGCTTAATTGATATTAAAGGACGTTTGTAGCTTACTGATTGTATATGAATCATGGTGATGTGATAAAAAGTCATAATATGGCTGGGTAAAAAGTGGACAAATGCATTACACGGTCAACATGGCGAGGGTGGTGGATATCGTCTCCAAATACAAACACTTGAGTTCGACGGGTGATTTGTACATGGGAGCCGATATCCACTTATACCTCGTGGCCGAAATTGTGCGTCCACTGTAGTCCTGAGTTCTGTCCTTCACTAAAGCCCACGGGACGGCGTACTTATTATCAACTAAAAATCCCCTTCTCGTAACACATATGAAAATATATTATTTCGAGGTAGAGCATTGATATTAAAGGACGTTTGTAGCTCACTGATTATATATATATATATAGATAGATAGATAGATAGATAGATAGATAGATATTTGTACATTATATATATATATATATATATATATATATATATATATATATATATATATATATATATATATTACTAAAAGGACCTCATTCAAACTGGATGGTATCTAATGTAGTATTTATTCAGAAAAAGTTACAAGCTTTTCTGGACAAACAGTCCACATTATCAAGTATCTGTACAATGACTGGACGTGTAGTCCAGCCGTATTTATATCTGTGTGCTGGGTACTTTTAATCCTACAATCGCCTAGCTCCTCCTGTGTGAGCCCCACCCGCTCGTGACCTTGGCCTTTCTCTGCCTGCTTCTTCCAAATGTTCGTTTTCTGTGCGTCCTCTTGCGTTTTTCCTTTGTTTCCTTGCTACCATGGAGTATACAATTTTTCTAGATATGCTGTCTTCAAAGCTGTTCCCGGTGTTCTCTACAACCAGTCTGGCTGCTTTGTTGGTGTTCCTGTACAGAAAACTCATATTTTCCCAGTCTATTTTATGGTCATTTTCCCAGCAGTGTTTATACATGCGACCTAGATCATGACGTTTTAATAAAACTGCTAACAACGGCCCTCAGTGTTAATCTGCTGAAGTGGGAAGAAAACCACTATATACAAAAAAATGGCATGGCCACGGGTTCGAGTCTTTCACCAATCCTAGCTATTATCTTTATGGAATGTTTTGAAATGGAAGAGGTGGGCAAAGTAAATAAAGGGAACTTAAAT
>NC_089767.1:7975755-7990755 GCF_040412425.1 Macrobrachium rosenbergii
CTGAATGTGAACGTGAACCACATCCAGTTGCAGACTCAGCAGCAACCTGCTATGGAACAAGAAAATATCTCAACCGAAGTACTGCATCCAGCAAAACAGGGCAAGAAAGGAAGCTGAGTATGGTCTTCAAAAGCAAGCTCAACGAATGTTAGCACGCAGCGCTAGATCAATGCGAGCAGTTGATGTTGGAGACAATGTGTCTGTACCGGTGTCTCAATTTGACCGTAGTAAAGGAGACCCCCCTAACATAGTAGGTGTTGTATTAGCAGTTGAAGACAGTGGTTATGTGATTGGCACAAAAAGTGGAATTATCAATGGTAAACTTGCCAGAAATCAATTCGAATTTGTTCAGTACAAAGGACTTTTGCCTGAAAATATCCCCAAACAACAGTTAAGTATTCGCGAACTAGTTCGAGCAGGAAGTGTGTGTGGTGGCCAAGGATACCAGAGATGTCTTTGCAGGAGCAATTGCTTGTCAAAGCGGTGTTCTTGTTTGAAAGCTAGCCTTCGATGCAACAGTGCTTGCCACAGCCACAAATCATGTGACAATATTGACAAATAATTACTGTAAATTTGTTTGATATGTATGACCATTGCTTACATAGACGTGAAATTTGTCTATATTTCTAATGATTAAAACAGCTGTTTAAAAAATTGTATTTTATTTTATTAAAGTTTTTTTTCAACTTACAATAATTTGTACTAGTTTTCCTTATTTTGACCCCAATACTAAGAAAAAAATATATAACCAGTTTGTGTATGTCCGTATTTATTGCTGTTCAGTTTTAGTAATATTTCTTTCACTAAGTTGTGTTTAAAGTAGCTTGTTTCATTAAGTAAAGTCCTTTCGTGTTGGTTATTTTTTCCGCCTTCCTGCACAAATACTTTAATGGTCGTTATTTATAACGATCGTTCATTTTGAATTTCTCTGAATAATATTGTATGACATTGAAGTGCAGAAAGATTTGATCTTGGAGCAGCAGTCTTGGAAAGATTCATATATATAAAAGGTTATTTTTGTACCAAGATATATTTTCATGCATCATGGCTGCCCATTTCATGAAATGGGTAACGAGTTCATTTGCCCATTTCATGAGTGGAGGAATTTTGCCCATTTCATGAACTGGGCACGTGGTTTGCTCACTTCATGAAATGGGCAAATTAAGGTTAGCCCACTTCATGAAATGGGCAATTTCACAGATTGGGTGTAACATATATATATATATATATATATATATATATATATATATATATATATATATATATATATATATATATATATATAATGTGTGTCTGAATAGCATTTAAGCGTATTCAACTGATAATAAATGATGCAAATAATAATAACTTCGTTTGCTTGTAACCAGATTTTGATCCTTCTTCCCCAGTTTAATTCTCAGTGCTAAACTTATATATCTCGTCTCAGGTGTGAATTGCTACACCATTCCATTTAGAGTTCTACCTAAGTTCATTGAAACAATTCACTGTGAACCACATTTAAACTGATTCTGTGATTTTACTGGTTTGCCATATAGGATCTTGGCCTAAGTAATCAACAGGGACCATTCACAGAATGATAGGAATTTTTCCTCAACTTAGCTGTTGAAAAGTGTTTGTTCGTTAATAGAAGTGAATTGGTAACTGGGGTAAACATATTATCCAGTGTTTGAAGGAAATTCATCGCCACAGTCACTATCCCTTTGCTGACAGGACTCCAAACTCTAAAGGATGGAGTTGCCTTTTCTCACTGGCGCGTTGTTCAGATACGAATATAGGTTAGATTTTCTACTGAAATGTAGCTATGCTAAATTCTATTTCAGAACCTGAACGATGAGTCATTTATCCAGAGAGAGAGAGAGAGAGAGAGAAGAGAGAGAGATCGCACCTGTTATGGCTATAGTTTATGCTTGCCTGGGCGCTTTGATTAATGATGTCAAGTGTTTGATCAGGGGATGGGGAAAGCATTTCTATTTTTGCCTTTCGCTTTCGAATTTCAGTTATTTCATTTATTATATTCGGGGCTATTGGATTCCTATGTGATGAATTGGAGAATATAGTCATCTCTCTCTCTCTCTCTCTCTCTCTCTCTCTCTCTCTCTCTCTCTCTCTCTCTCTCTCTGTTTTTAATATCGCGGCACGTTTTCAGTCCCTCTTTTTTAATAGATTTTTATTGGAAATCTTTACAAAAACTTTCTCTGAGAAAAGTAATAAATAAATATAAAATAACTTTCCAGTGTTTTCCGTCATGTGCTGGTATAGAAATGGAATAGAAGTCATCAGTTCAGTTAACTGACAGAGAGAAAACGATAAAAAAAAAGGGTGACAGGAAATGATTAAGTTTTTTATTCATAGACAAAGAGGCAGCTATAGGTAAATTTCTCAGTTTATATGAATAAAAAATTGAGAGGTGGCATTTAATTTGTGGAGCTCTCGTGAGCAAAAACCTCAAAATTCATCTATGCAGGGAATTTCAATGTTTCCTACACCAAATGGCAGAATTTCGAGAACTGATCTGTAAAGCTGGCAAACTTTCATATCATTAACCTCAGTTACATAGAATAGATCATTAGACTCCACATGAATCTGAGAATAGCAAGTACACGCGAGCAATACTGTGACTCTCTTCCTTGTGAGTCTGAGAATGCACCTCTGTATACTGCACCATCGCCTTTAGGCTCTTTAACCACAACCTCGTTACAGTCTCCTATACATCTCCGTCGTATCATCGCACATCGACTGCGCAATTCGTGTGTGGTTATTTGTTGACTTGTTTCTGTTTGTTTTTAATCTTGAATGGTGGAATATTGTCCATGTTCTTGAGTCCTGAGCTTTGTGAAAACCATAATCACAAAGTTTTTTTGCAGAGTGAATTAAAAAATGTATACTTTATTTATCAAAACACTCCAAGTAGGCCTATATCACAGCATTGGCTTGACTTAGAATTATTCTGAACGTTCAGGTTAGGTGGGCAAACTGAGACTACTTTTCATCTCCACTGCTATGACTTTTACTCCCTTCAAAGTTCCATAGAATCATTGAAAAGTTGAACTACCTAAAGAACTGATGTGTAAAAAGTATAAACGTCTTATTTAGTTTACTTCTTACAGTTTACTCTTCATCCAAAACAGTCTCCAAAACACTTCCGCAATCTGGCCATACCTTTCCCTTCTAGCTATAGTTTACTGTATACTGCGCTTCAGTTTCCTCTGTCTCGACCTTGGAAGATTCAATTACAGCAGACTTGGCCAGTCATTTACCTTTTTCATTAACCTTCTCTTCATTTATTACCATATCCAAATTCTATATAGCTCAGAGGTTATGAAATGTTAAGTATCTAAGAAAAGACAAGGGCCTCATGACACCTTCCTTGGTTTCGAAAGGAGTATGACAATGATCTATTTTTGAGCATTTTGAATTTTTATTTGCTTATCATTAACTTGAGTGCTTGTCCATCATCACAGAAACGCACGCTTGTATTGGCTTTTCCCAAGAAGAGTCTCCATTCCTATTCCCTTGAACTTCAGAAGTTATTCTACAGGTAAAATCAACTGGTAATGTATTGTACCTTATACATACCTAACATTTCTCAGATTTTATGGACTGTGTGTCATTGTTCTACACCTCAAAGAGCTATTGAAGAATCTCAAATAAGTTTTTTTAGCTAACCTTCATTCTTATCGCCCAGTGCATCTCTTTAAACTCATTTCAAATTTCTCTGTAGACTGGTATATTTCTCTTAAAGCCATCAAGAATGTAGATTTAGTCCCTTTGTGCCTTACCTATTCCTTTTTTTTTTTTCACCTTCAGTACGTTGACCCTAAACAAATTATATTTTGCGGTGCTATTAATGTGCATCTAAATGGTATCTCACTGTGGAGATAACCAGTCTCAGTTTATTTTATTGCTGTTAAATGACTGACTCGTATCACTTCATAACGTTTATGGATGTAGATACTGAAGTCCCTTATATTTGTAATCTATGTGGACCTATAAAAAAGTAATAAATTGTGTGTAGGGATCACATTCTGTCAGTTAATGAACTCACGCATTCTATTGTCTCTTAGCATTTCATCTCTCTGTGCAACGTTTCAAGACCAAACCTCATTTTCAAACCGAAATATATAAACGTACAATAATGACATAAAACTGACCAAGTTAATACAATATAAAAGTTAAGAAATCACAAAGCTAAAGGTAAACTTGAATCCCTAATGGTATCAAATGCAGTTTATTTATTTATTATCCCCGATGATTTGGGGAAAATATGTTTGAGCCTGTCGGAGGCTCCTCAAAGTTCGCATTGATTGACAGACATATGGGTGTCAGTTATTGAACTGGTATTTGACTGGCGTCTCCCAACTATTCTAATATTCAGAACCAAGACGATAAACATAAATTGAACATAAAATATATTAGATTTCAAAATCCTTACAAAACAAATAGTTACAGAGTTAAACAGTCAAACAACCGCCATCCCTTTCTTCTTGGTTTAAAGCTTACTTTTGACCTTGTATCTTGTGGCTCTTACTCGTCTTCCCTCCTATTCCTTGAACAGCACTTCGCATTTTTTTTATATTCTAATTTTTGAATTGCATTAGCTACATTAATTTTATGTATATTTACATCTTTCAGTAGTTCTTCTTTGGAAGGTTGGGTAGAGCTTTCGGCTAGCACTCTGTTGGCCCAGCGTTCGACTCTCCAACCAAACAATGAAGAATGAGAGGAATTTATTTCTAGTGATAGAAATTCATTTCTCGTCATAATGTGGTTCGGATTCCACATTAAGCTGTAGGTCCCGTTGCTAGGTAACCAGTTCGTTCTTAGCCACGTAAAATAAATCTAATCCTTCGGGCCAGCCCTAGGAGAACTGTTAAACAGCTCAGTGGTCTGTTTAAACTAAGATATACTAAACTTTTTTACATCTTGCAGTTTGATAATGAGCTTACGCCTCGAAACGTTGCACAGATTGAGAGATGTGATGCAATATGTATTTTACATTCTGCCAATGGCCGGTGCTCTAGAAATTATATATATATATATATATATATATATATATATATATATATATATATATATATATATATATATATATATATATATATATGTGTGTGTGTGTGTGTGTGTGTGTGTGTATAGATAAATTTATATGTATATATATACATACATATATATATATATATATATATATATATATATATATATATATATATATATATATATATATATATATAATATTATTGTTATTAGTATTTAAATGAGACAGGAGGATTTGAACTAACATTTAAGATACTTTGAATTTCAGGCACAATGTGTCTAGCTCTTGGGAGGACGACTTTTCTCCATTTTGGAAATCAGTGTCGAGTGAATCAACCGGTTATATACATCAAATAAATTGTCATAGAAAGCTCTCTAGCTCGCTATTAGAAACAACATATTGAGCCAATTTCTTTGGGGATATATACAAATTTTAATGTAGCAGATATTTTTGGAGTTCCTCATTGGACGGGTTGGTATCGTTCTCGGCTAGCACTCTGTTGGGCCCGCGTTCGATTCTCCGGCCGGCCGATGAAGAATTAGAGAAATTTATTTCTGGTGATAGAAATTCATTTCTCGTTATAACATGGTTCGGATTCCACAATAAACTGTAGGTCCCGTTGCTCGGTAACCAGTTGGTTCTTAGCCACGTAAAATAAATCTAATCCTTCGGGCCAGCCCTAGGAGAACTGTTAATCAGCTCAGTGGTCTGGTTAAACTAAGGTATACTTAACTTAGCAGACATTTAAATGAGAGAATAAGCTTCATTTCCAGAACCAGATTTAAAATAACTTGTGCCAGTGGCTTTTTTTTTTATGGTCACTTATCCAAGTACTTACCAGAACCGTGTTTAATCAAACAGCTAACTGAATAACAAACGCATGACTGATGTCAGCACCGACACGTATTTCAGTAAAATTGCTTATTAATCAATAATAATGTTTCAGCTTTCGAGTATTGCTCTTTGTGGTTAATTTTTTTCTCTTATTTTAATAATTCTCTGTGTTTCATTAGCTGACATCAAAAGGAAGAACTTCAAGTCCATCTGCTGCTATAAGCGTGTGTCACAAAACTTTACAAAGACTTACTTTTTAAACCTATATACGATAAAGAAGCTTATTTTAAACATATTTCTGATTGTGTGGTAGGACGAATTGGTGAAATGTTGTTCCTGTCAATTTGATTATGATTGGAGGAGATGACTGTAGTCTAAAATATCATTATTTGTTCTTTCTGTATTATCCTTGGTAATATTATCCTCTCTGTAAATCATAATACATAGGTTTATCTATTTGTATATATATTATATATATATATATATATATATATATATATATATATATATATATATATATATATATATATTTATATATATATATATATATATATATATATATATATATATTTTCTTTTTTATATGTTTCCTGGTGCAGGTGGATCTTATGACTCCACAATTATTACTTTACTCGAAAATGGCCTTGTAAGATACCCAGGACATATAAAACAAAAACAAAAAAAAGAAGTACACGGAGCGGAGGGCTCTTCACTAGGGGAAGTGCGTGAAACACGTGGATATAAAAATAGTTATATTTGATAGCACACAAGGTCAAAGGGAAAATTAACTGAAAACACGGTAAATTACTGCCGTAGAAGTCCTTCCGAAGGGAGGGGAGCTTGGGAATGCCAGGAACACGGACCAAGGATAATTCTGCTACAGGCGTCTTCCTGAAACGATATTAGGACCCCCGTTACACATCTAATGCTGGAATTTGGGGATTGAATTACTCGGGGGTGCACTGAAGGCGCCAAAGGACTCCTCGAGGCGTTACTTGTGACTCAGAGGAAAGGAGCTGTGAACACGTGGGCCTGGCTTGAACCAAGGAATATCAGGGAACACAAAGTTATAGGCCTAGAAATTAATAAATGCAAAAGGGCTAAGTAATCGTGACTAGCAACTCGTTTTGGGTACATTACCACATTTGTAGGGGCGTAGGGATGACGACGTCTTCTGCCGAGAACCACGTGTGGGAGCGTGGACAAAAGGGCCTCCCTCACCAAGGTACTGCTTCCAGTCGTAGATTGGGGCGGAAAAGGGCGCCCTTGGGATGATGAAAAGGCCGCCGTTTAATGTCAGCTCGCGTTTGGGAGACTTGCAATCCCCCTTGCAGTCTTCTAAGGCCACGTGGAATGGAACACGGGCCACACAGGGCGGCGATGGGATCCACGTGGCGGCGAGCGGAAGAGGAGGGCAGGGGCAAGGCCTGCAGAGGTGTGACTGCTCGGCTTAAACTAGCGACCGCGTGTGAGAAAGAGCTGTCCTGGCCCTGACCTTTTATTGCTTCTGGACAGGGGTGGGGGGGCGATGTCCTGACCCAGGTCGCCGACGCGGCTATATCATAGAAAACGATCTTACTTCCCTGTACCAAAGAAAACAGTGCAAAGCCAAATTACTGTCCCCCAGCATTTATATTCCTGAGCCCTTATACCCTGGACTTTCAAAGGTTCAAACCAACCCAAAGCAGGAAAGGAGAACAGTTTCATAGCGTATTTTGGCGCTAATCTTTACAGCTCCCCTGGCAAGATAATATTCACACCTATAAACGGGTGCGAATATTGACAACAGCAAAAATGAGCAAAGAAAACGTTCGACTTTATTCTATCTTTTGCTTTGCTACAACCTTTACTTTACTTTATTTGCAAAACTCTGATGCCACACTGATCCATAACAAACTGAAGGTTTACTTTAGGAGCAGAGTGCAATTTAGAATATACAATAAAAGGGTGAACTTACTTGCAAATTAATTATTGCTCAAATACTTCCTAAGTACTGATTCTACCCATTCTTTATTGGATTTACTTTACTGGGGTAATAAGGCGCTCAGAAGGGAATAAACAAAGAATACTTCAAAATTACAAAATAACAACAACAAAATAAAACATACAAGGCAGAGTTTAAAGGGAAACAAAGGTAAACCCACTGATTCCTTAATGCTATCCTGGAATTACAGGCATGCTATTAGTTGTGCCTTGAAGAGGCGGCATTCGTGACAATACATTGTAGGTATTAAATAATATCCCCTTTACCAAAATTGTAATAATAGAATTCAATTCTTCTTTTCAATCGACCTCCAATTGTTCACAAGCTCGACGAGCATAACTAATATTTCCCACGAACGCTAATCTGAAGGGACAAGAACTTGACAGCTGTGAGGCAAAGAGATTATTCGCGGGTTTTAATTCGCCAACTTAAACGACGCTAAATTTTTACGTCTGCAGCTTACAACTCGGGTGTAAGCTATAAATAGACTACTCGACTTATAAATGGGAGGATAAACAAATGAAGGGGAAAATGGACAGGGCTAACATTCTCCACAGGAATAACTCAACAAAAAAAAAAATGTAAATTAAAAAAAGGAAACTACACAGAACAACAACGAAGGATATTACTTCATACTAAAGGGCGGGCCGCACCGCGGTGATTAAAAAGGCAACGTTAAAATTCGTAAGGGCAGGAGTCTTGTGACTCAAGATTCGTTAAAAAAAAAAAAAAAAAATTAAATGCAAAAGTAAATAATATACGTAGAAAATGAAGGATAACAGAGTGAGGTATTTATGATTTACTTCTTTATCTAACTTCCGTCGCCAACAGACGACGGTCAGAGCTAACTCTCAGCCCAAGGGCAGGAAAAAGAAACCCAAAGGGCGCGACCCCTTCAGGAAGAGTTGACACGCCTGCCTTGTGCCAAAGGACGGGCGTAAGGGCGTGCCACTTCCCACTCTGTCTCTCTTACTGCTTCAAAATAAAATGATTTATACATTCCAAAAGGGGATGATATCCCATATATTAACTGCCGCTTGCGGTGGTAAGTAAGGGAAAGTGTGAAGGAAAGATCGATAGAGAAGGATGAGGGATAGAAATTCCAAAGGAAAGGAAGAAGATAGCGGAAGGCCTTGGCATCCTCTCCTGGATGAAAGGTGCCAAGACGTTCAAAGATGAAGAAGGGGGCCCTATGCCCAGTTTGCACAGGGCCAGAAGAGCTCGGGGCTCCTTGTGGATTACCTGCGATCGCCCACACCCGTGGTAACTCCGCCGAGAACCTCTCCTCCTTGGACCGTTGTCCTTGGCCGGGGAATCGGAAGGCCCGAGGCCAAAGGGCGGCAAGGGGTGCCATCTGGGTCAGCTGCTGCGACAACTGACCCAGGAATTTTGTTCGCCATCTCCGACATTAACCGGCGCAGATCGCAGAGTTCATCGGCCCAGGAAGGCGGGGCAGAATCATGACTCGCGGAGGAATCTGCGGCGGGCGGCGAGAGAGGGGACGGCCGGAGGCGGGGTCGACTTGCTTGCAGGGGTGACCAGCTCAGGCACTGACATTGGCACTGGCGCTGGTGGCGATGTGGTGGTGGTCTCGTCTGTCTGGACGGACGGAGACTGGCACTGCTCAGTGCGCGAAGGGGCACTGGCAGAGGAGTTGAAGGCCGAGATTCTCCTGAAGGGAGATCTGGCTGAGGCCTCGGCACTGGCACTGATGCCGTGCCGGGCACTGGACTCGGATTTGGATGATTTATTGGGGATGGGGACCCCGTAATGGTTGTGGCTTGAAAGGGACGTAAAGTCTTGGCCCAGGAGGACGTCATAGTCTCCTGGAATGTGTTTCGCACTGGCGAGACGAAGGGTCCTGGCTCTGTGGGGTTGGGTGACCCTCAGTTGGACCGTAGGGAGGATCATTTAAAATCGTTTATGCCCTCAATGGTGACGAGCTTGCGTCAGTCTATTATAGCTCCATAGGGAACTTTGTCCTCCTTATGAGGGAAATTTGCGCGCCAGAGTCGTCAAATGCCTTGACCTGGCGTGCTGAGTATTTACCTCGAGGAGGTGCCACATAGATGGGACCCTCGGCAGGAGGGCCTAAGGACTCGGGATTCGTTACTGCCAGGGCGACGGCGGGAGTTCCTGCCTTATTATTTCTAGGGCATTTTGCCCATGAGGAAGAGTGGCCATAAACCTTGCACGCCATGCAAAAGGTTTGGCTGAAATCTCTTCGCACTGCTGCCCGGCAGAGGGGCGCAGGCGACTTATTAGGGGGCTGTCGGGAGAGAGACCCGGGTGGTTTATTGCGGCATTGCTCTTTGGCATGCCCGATCTTTTACAGAACCCGCACACAACGGGCTTCTGTGATTGCCCATTCTTCGGTGGAGGGCACCGAAGGTAGGCTGGGTGGCGTAATTTTGCGCTGCAGCGAGCTCTCCTGGGGGTGATGGGTATCCCGTAGATCCGCTATTCGGCAGCAATCAGCTAAGGTGGGGGGCTCCTTCTCGGCGATGTGCGTGGCGAGGGCCGGCGGGGTGTAGAGCAGGAAGTTCTCTATCTGTATTTGTTCGATGGCAGGACTCGAACCATTTGGCACGGGCACGCTCGGACTTGTAGGCCCAGTCTGCCCAGGTTTGATTGGCCTAATTCACTAGTCCGCGCCAGCGCCTCTTCCAGCGTTCAGGGGTTATCTCGTACGCCTTGGCAATAGTCTGGCGTACGACCTCCCAATTTTCCTGCTCCTCCGGCGGGAGGGCCCTGTAGGCAATCAGGGCCTTCCCTCCAAAGAACTTTCCCAACACCAGGGAGAGTTCGGTGGCACTCAGGGGGCAGGCCTTTAACACTGTCTCGGCGCTGTCGAGCCACACCTCGGGCTCGGCCTCCGTCCACTTTGGCATGCAGGCAATAGCCTGGCTGAAGGCACTCATTCCCTGGGGGGCAGGTGGAGGCGAAGGGCCACTCTGTTGCAGCATTGCGAGTTCATGGGCACGCTGCTTGTCCCTTTCTTCCCTCTCGGCTTCTTCTCGTTTCTCCTGGGCCAGTCTTTCTGCTGCGTCTCGTCTCTCCTGGGCCTGTCTTTCTGCCTCCCGTTCCTGCCTATCTGCTTCTACTCGTCTCTCCTGAGCCAGTCTCTCTGCTGCTTCTCGTTTCTCCTGAGCCAGTCTCTCTGCCTCCCGTTCCTGTCTCTCTGCTTCTCGTTCCTGCCGTGCGGCTTCTTCTGTCTCTCCTGAGCCTGTCTTTCTGCTTCTACTTGTCTCTCCTGAGCCTGTCTTTCTGCCTGTATGGCGTCCATCCTCTCCTGTACCCAGTCTCTTAGTTCTCTCCCGGAAAGGCCGAGTTCCTTCCCTGAGGACATGAAGAACTTGAAATCCTCGCTCTGCTGAGACCGTGTCGACATTTTGCAGGCGGGAGAGGGACGCTAGTAACACACAGAATTAATTTCCCAGAGCTGTGGGAATCTTGGACCCTTTCAAAGGACGTATGAGTGGTCTCCCGATTTACCGACGGAGCGGGCTGATTGGGGACGATGGGTTAGCAATGATTGGTCTCCCGATTTACCGACGAAGCGGGCTGATTGGGGACGATGAATTAGCAATGATTGGTCTCCCGGTTTACCGACGAAGCGGGCTGATTGGGGACGATGAATTAGCGATGATTGGTCTCCCGATTTACCGACGGAGCGGGCTGATTGGGGACGATGAATTAGCAATGATTGGTCTCCTATTTGCCGACGAAGCGGGCTGATTGGGGACGATGAATTAGCGATGATTGGTCTCGATTTACCGACGAAGCGGGCTGATTGGGGACGATGAATTAGCAATGATTGGTCTCCCGATTTACCGACGAAGCGGGCTGATTGGGGACGATGAATTAGCAATGATTGGTCTCCCGATTTACCGACGGAGCGGGCTGATTGGGGACGATGAATTAGCAATGATTGGTCTCCCGATTTACCGACGAAGCGGGCTGATTGGGGACGATGAATTAGCAATGATTGGTCTCCCGATTTACCGACGAAGCGGGCTGATTGGGGACGATGAATTAGCAATGATTGGTCTCCCGATTTACCGACGAAGCGGGCTGATTGGGGACGATGGATTAGCAATGATTGGTCTCCCGATTTACCGACGAAGCGGGCTGATTGGGGACGATGAATTAGCAATGATTGGTCTCCTGATTTACCGACGAAGCGGGCTGATTGGGGACGATGAATTAGCAATGATTGGTCTCCCGATTTACCGACGAAGCGGGCTGATTGGGGACGAGGATTAGCAATGATTGGTCTCCCGATTTACCGACGAAGCGGGCTGATTGGGGACGATGGATTGGCAATGATTGGTCTCCCAAGGTAACGACAAACGGGCTTACTTGGGGACTAGATTGGAAAATGAATTGGTCTCACCAACGGACCGACGACACGGGTTTATTGGGGACAAGAATAGAATATATAGGCGCCCGGAATTTCCGCACAGACGACGTCTGATCAGCGAGGGCGCTAGTTTTACTGACTTATGGGAGAAGTGTTATTCTCAAGGGCAATTAGGTGGGGGGGCCATCCCACAATCACAACAGATAGGCAACACACGCAGCCGTAGTAACAGCACAAAATGAAACAAAAAAACAGAACAATAGAGAACATATAATGTCAGACCCCCAATAATGCAAAACAATTTGGTAGAGCGAAGCAAATCAAACAAACAAATGTTTTCCTAACTGGGCCACGGAATAGACGGTCAAGGCCGTCTGCGCCAAATGAATGAACGACGTAAACACCCGGGACTTCCCGAACTGAGAGACAACGGTTGTTGACCCTTTTCGTCCTTGGCGTATAATATACGCTTTCGCTCCTATTTCTAAAACGAGAGAGAGAGTAAAAATGAGTCAGCAATGCTAGTCTGACTTTCGAACACGTGGTTTCCGTCGACTTCTCGCGCCTATATCTAATGATTCGGTTTCGAAATCACTCGTTTTCTACAGGAGGAATATGCGCACTATTCCTTTAATGATTTATCACCTATATAACCTAATTGAATGGCATGCAAGCCGCGTGCAAAGGTTTCCAAAGCTAAGTTTTCGGCGATTCTCTCTCGTTTTCCTCGGACATGCGCCCTACTATAAAAAAATTCCTAGGACTAGTCACGTTTTCTAAAGCGTCCTATGCTAAATAAACACAGTTTACTTACGCAGAATTTCCTTGGCCTGTTGCGCTGGCTTTTCAAAGGTTCGTAATCTGTCTCGTATCCAGCTTAGCTGAGCTAATTGCTGATTTCACAAATTGCAACACAAACAACAAAGGGAAGAGGGGGATGCAATCATTACGAGAATCACTGGTCAGGTCGCCATTTTTATATGTTTCCTGGTGCAGGTGGATCTTATGACTTCACAATTATTACTTTACTCGAAAATGGCCTTGTAAGATACCCAGGACATATAAAACACAAACAAAAAAAAGAAGTACACGGAGCGGAGGGCTCTTCACTAGGGGAAGTGCGTGAAACACGTGGATATAAAAATAGTTATATTTGATAGCACACAAGGTCAAAGGGAAAATTACTGCCGTAGAAGTCCTCCCGAAGGGGGGGGAGCTTGGGAATGCCAGGAACACGGACCAAGGATAATTCTGCTACATGCGTCTTCCTGAAACGATATTTGGACCCCCGTTACACATCTAATGCTGGAATTTGGGGATTGAATTACTCGGGGGTGCACTGAAGGCGCCAAAGGACTCCCTGAGGCGTTACTTGTGACTCAGAGGAAAGGAGCTGTGAACACGTGGGCCTGGCTTGAACCAAGGAATATCAGGGAACACAAAGTTATAGGCCCAGAAATTAATAAATGCAAAAGGGCTAAGTAATTGTGACTAGCAACTCGTTTTGGGTACATTACCACATTTGTAGGGGCGTAGGGATGACGACGTCTTCTGCCGAGAACCACGTGTGGGAGCGTGGACAAAAGGGCCTCCCTCACCAAGGTACTGCTTCCAGTCGTAGATTGGGGCGGAAAAGGGCGCCCTTGGGATGATGAAAAGGCCGCCGTTTAATGTCAGCTCGCGTTTGGGAGACTTGCAATCCCCCTTGCAGTCTTCTAAGGCCACGTGGAATGGAACACGGGGCACACAGGGTGGCGATGGGATCCACGTGGCGGCGAGCGGAAGAGGAGGGCAGGGGCAAGGCCTGCAGAGGCGTGACTGCTCGGCTTAAACTAGCGACCGCGTGTGAGAAAGAGCTGTCCTGGCCCTGACCTTTTATTGCTTCTGGACAGGGGGTAGGGGGCGATGTCCTGACCCAGGTCGACGCGGCTATATCATAGAAAACGATCTTACTTCCCTGTACCAAAGAAAACAGTGCAAAGCCAAATTACTGTCCCCCAACTATTATATTCCTGAGCCCTTATACCCTGGACTTTCAAAGGTTCAAACCAACCCAAAGCAGGAAAGGAGAACAGTTTCATAGTGTATTTTGGCGCTATTCTTTACAATATATATATATATATATATATATATATATATATATATATATATATATATATATATATATATATATATATATATATATATATATATATATATATATATATATATATATATGAATGTATTTACTGTAAGACCACAGTGTAATAAGAATATAAGAGGGCCCATAAAACACTATTTGAACGTTGCAACCATATATTTTGAGCACTTCCTTCTGTGCCCCTGTTCACTGGTAAAATATGGACAGATGAAATGTTACAGGAGTATATATTCAAAACATATGTAGGTGTGGCATTTAGTCTTCGATGGTATGCAAGTGACCATTCCCAAGGAGGGAAAATAAACAATTCCCTATTGGTTTTTGGCCTCATTAACTCCTGTTTTGCGATTTTTCTGGTGGTCGTGTTTCCTGGAGCACCTGTTTGAGAAGAGGTTTAAGGATTAGCCCGTCGATTTCATCCGCTTTCCCATGTCCTCCTGACAAGTTCATATTGTTGGTTTGACTGATGATAGCAGATTCCAGCATCTTTCTTTTGTATGGAGAGCTACCTTTGAAAACCAGCTCCGCCCCGACCCTGAACTCTCCGAGGCATACGTACCGATCTTTTGTGCTCTGTTAATCTTGCGAGAGGGACCTGCCCAGTCTCTTCCACGTAAATCTCACTACAATAGCTACATGGAATCT
>NC_089767.1:7995755-8005755 GCF_040412425.1 Macrobrachium rosenbergii
TATTTCTGTTCCACACGTGATTGTGTGTTTGATTATTTCTATCTTATTCACTCAGAAGGGATAATTCGAATGAAATGTTGTCTATTGGGTCATTGCTAAGTCGGGAAGTTGGGGAAAACTCGCTGGTATGCAAGCAGTTAGCTTGCCCAGGTAATTCCTTTGGTGCAGTTATTCAGGTTCCAACTTCTTTTAGACTTGTATGGCTTAGTGGATAGCGCCCTTGCCTTCCACCTGAAAGACCTGGTTCGATCCTGTTTTGAGTCAGAAATTTATTTCTGTTCCACACGTGATTGTGTGTTGATTATTTCATCTTATTCACTCAGAAGGGATAATTCGAATGAAATATATCATATCGGGAAGTTGGGGAAAATGTGCATGGTATGCAAGCAGTTAGCTTTGCCCAGGTAATTCCTGGGTGCAGTTTAGGTTCCAACTTTTTAAACTTGTATGGCTTAGTGGATAGCGCCCTTGCCTTCCACCTGAAAGACCTTTTATGATCCCGACGTGAGTCATATATATATATATATATATATATATATATATATATATATATATATATATATATAAATATCAAAAATGTAAATGAGTTTATGCAAATATTTTGGGAAAATGAAAGAAATGTCATTCTGAGCAGAAAATGTTCTGCAAACATATACATTTTACGGCTTCGTTTGTTGGTGAGGTGAAATTTTAAAATAACCATTATCATTAAATGGGCAAGTAAGATGGTGCGTGCAGGATGTGGTCAGGGTTGATGAAGGGCATTAGGCAACTGGATTATTTATGACTTTCTCTTGCTGGTTATTGGAAAATGCAACATAACAGTCCCTTCAACTATTAGATCACCTGTGAACGAGCAGTCTTCATGTAATTAATTTTAATTAGTTTTACGTATCAAGAAAGTAGTGTAAATATTGTTTGGCAACATTTATTTGTGATTGTGGAATTCTAGCACACTCTGTCCTGCCGCCTTGTCACAGAATTGTTAAATCATGAGTCAGGACTAGGCCTAGGCCTGTGCTGAATGAGTGATAGTGACAGTAATCATGATGACAAGGGAATACAGGTTGGGGGGATACTACATTTTGAACAATGACAGGTTTTTTACCTCTTTCGATTACTGTATGGATGGGCTACCTTTGACGAGAAAGAATGAAGAAAGAAAATTTTCCATAATGTTCCCCTTCTTTTTAATCTGATAGTGACGAAAGCATAATCATAGGTGCGTTTTTTTTCCTTTGACTGGTGTGATGAATACTTTTGGTGGAGAAGGCGAGATTTTTTTTATAATACTCGTGAGTTTTAAATTTTTGATCAATGTTTAATGGATAGGCCTATCTTTGATGGAGGGGACACTCCATTATGCTTGCTTCTCTTTTTTTTAAAGAAGTCCAGTTAATACCATCAATGATGCATGCATTTTTTTCTCCTTCGTTCAGTTTCTAAAGAATACATTTGAGTTGGAGGCATTTTATTCACATTGGCCTAACCACCTATTTCCTTTTTCATGTAACAGTGGAGTTCACAACCGTGTAATCTAGAAACAGCACTGTTTCAAAATCCATAAATAAACATATCTGCACATTTCACATTATTGGAACAATAAGGCATTGTCTCCAGTTTCTTGTTCTCAAAATGAATCAGGAATTTAACACTTGTAACCCGGACACGCTCACTTATTTTGGCGGAAAAGCGAGACTGTTCAGAGTAACAAGTGAACTGATCAGTCCTATCCCCATATCACCCGCCCCCCCCATCCCTGACCACTCACTCCCACATCCCGTATGCGCCATCTTACAGTACTTGCCTGTTTAATGATAAGTTATTCTAAAAATTCACCCCACCGATAATTGAAAACTTAAAATTTATATGTTTATAGATAATTTTCCGCTCAGAATAACTTTTTCCTTCATTTCCCAAAATATTTGCATAAAATCATGTCACATTACATCAGTATATATATATATATATATATATATATATATATATATATATATATATATATATATATATATATATATATATATATATATATATATATATATACATATAGTTATATATATATATATATATATATATATATATATATATGTATATATATATTATATTATATATACACATAGTAACTAGATGGGAAATTAATCACACTATAAATCCTAACCACTTTCACCTTTCAATGGGACTTCTAAAACCGGTCTGAAATATTTTAATCGAAAATTACATTAGATACGACTAGGTGTATGGATGGTTGGAAAAGTATTAATACCTGACAGTAGGAAGAACTCTTACCTTACTTACGACAGAGGTCAGCGTTCCATAAACAAATCTTGCAGGTGAGCCTTGTTGTTGAAAGCAGACCAGCTACCTTCCTTAGAATTTATACATTTTATTTATTTCTTTTGAAATTTCTATATTTCTAGGCTGATATTCTAGTTATTTCGCACTGCACACACACACACACACGCATACATACATACATACATACATACATACATATATATATACATATATATTACATATATATATATATATTATATATATATATATATATATATATATATATATATATATTATCAAGCGTATACTCTCATACGCCATCTTCCAGTCGATAAGTCAAATGAAATAAGGACTAAGCAGTTAATTAATTTATTTTAGTATGATTCACTGTAGGCGAATTCTCCTCTATAACCTGTCTCTCACCACTGCCTGGGGCGGGGGGGGGGGAACCACTTTAATCTCTTTCTTGCCCAAGTGCTCCTGGAATTCCTTAAATTCCAGGTGCAGACCCGATCAGAGCTAATCATCGCCCGAGGCAGGTCAGCTGAAGGGCTGAAGACATGCATTCTGCCATCTTGAAACTGCAGCCATGCTGCCATGATTGCAACGCCGCCTAGGAAAAGGAAAAAACGTAATTCCCGAAGCAATAAAGTGTCTTGGAGAGAGACGCTCGGCCTTAGAATTGATCAGACGCCACCATAGGATGGATGTCTTGTCCCTTGCTCCTTTAAACTGCCTATTTCTAACATGTGGCTGGCAGTAACCAAAGTAACTTTTGCTGTGAAATTATTCACTTGCCCTCCCTCTCACTGGCCCTCATAAGAAGAAAACTTCAGCTCCTAAATAAGGTAAAGTTCCAGGATTTAAGGTTTTTTCGTCAGTCACGTTCCCTATTCATCTTTAACTATTTTCTGTTTATTTTCATAGTATGATATAACTACAGAGTAACCTGTATTGCTTTATATATTTTGTGCTGTTTAATTTGCAAAGCATTGATGAGAAGTGTAATGTAATCATATGATATTGGAGCCACTGGAATCAAGTTCAGTCTAGGCTTCTTCTGTGCAATTCCTTGATTCCTTCATTACAGTGCTAGTTTCTGTTGAGTAACCATAAGTGTTTCGATTACAGATTAGGAGTTATTCAACTGTGGATCTGCATATCATCTTGTGTGCATAGTGGTCCCCACTACCTCGTTTTCAACGGCCTTTGAACCTGGCATGCCATTGTATTTCCTCCAGTAAATTCCCCATCATTTGTTCTTCATCTTATTACACCAGAATTACGCTACCATTCTTCTGATGTGTTTTCTTTTGTAAATGTAATTATTTAAGTTAAACTCCAGAGTTTATCTAATCACTCTCCTCTTGAAAAAGGCCTTCAGCCGTATTTTGCTGTTTATAATTTTAGTTGACCTCAAGGCCAGAGTCCAGTTTTTTGTGGTAATTTAAGGTAAGATGCGTATCACCCTAGTATACCCATTGATCTAGCAAGATCCCAGCTTTAAAATTAGAGAAATATATATATATATATATATATATATATATATATATATATATATATATATATATATATATATATATATATATATATATATATATATATATACACACACATATACATATATATATATATATATATATATATATATATATATATATATATATATATATATATATATACACACACACAATTTAGCTACAAATTTCGTTTAATATCCAGTTCACTCTACTTCGAAAATATCATCGAAGGGGAATTATAACTGATAAATGATTCGGTAACTGGAGGACTTCATCGCCCTACAGTACGTGTCAACGACTTTCAGTCGGCGTCGCTAACCATTAGGCTGTCAATCGAGGTGAAAGTAGATACCAACTTTCCCGTACATATTCCCGTCGAGTGTGTAGGTTTTTGTATTTAGCATCGGCATCAACTCATCCACACCATGACAGCCATATATAAAATCTTCCCTGTAAAACCAGAAAGAAAGATTCGAGAATTCTCAGATATTATAAATTGCAATTGTATGGAAGCTATAACAAGGCAAAACAAAGGTAGAAGCAACTGCAAGTATAAAACCATTTAGTAAGGTGTTTTGTTTGATTAATGTTAGTTGAGGTAAAGAAATTTTCAAACAAACTGGGTATATAGTCATGGCAATCATAAACACATGATGATGTGTAGAATAGTCAGTCCGAGCTGAGGAACTCACTGCTTCTCAAACGGTGTGGAGAGACATTTAGTGTAGAGATTATGAAAAGTTTTTATCCATATCTTTCTTATATGGATAATGGAGATCGAATACACCTAGTAACCAGCAAGGTAGTTGAAAAAGAACTAAAGTTTGTAGAATTTGGTACATAATATGAGAGCACTATTAAGCAAAATTTGACATTGTAATTTAAGCTAACTTGCCTTGAGCAAAGATTTCACCCTTGGAGAGTAATGAGAGAAAAGAATGGTGTAGAGATTTTGAATCAGTAGGTTCTTTATAGTTTAGCCTTTCTTATAATGATGCTTGTGTTTTGAGTTATTAATGATATTGTTTCACTAATGTTAAAAAGGCTTCTGTTCCTGAGCATTTGGCATTTCACATTAAATTTGGAGGCCCTTTTTATGGCTCTGGTTTTACAGAATAGTGATAGAAAAGTTACACGCAATACGAGCTGGGCTACTTAAATAAGAAGTGGTAACTTTTCTCACCTGGCCAGTAGAGAAGTCGCAGTCAGGAAAGCTGGTAACGTAGACGAAGCAACAATTCTTCTTTAGATGATTATTGGTAAACGGTACCTTTTATGACTTCCTAACCATGGTTGAGTGACATTGACATACATTTATTTTTAACCCTTTGATTACGGCCGAGATGAGACCTCACACTTACCACAATCCGGAGGGTTTTCAGACGGTAGTCACCCGTAGCATGCTACCAGACGCACGAAATCGTAAACAATCATTGTAATAGCGTTTGTATTTGTTGTTTTGCTGCAAATTAACCTGTTTTATTTATATGATAATATTGTGATAGTAGCGATCCGTGATATAGATATTATGCAATTAATGTAACAACACAAATAAATAAACATAGGATAAGTACTATATATCGGGGTTTAGTGTTGCCAGAGGTATAAGCACTGCACTGATTGAGGATGACAGTCTTTTTTTTTTTTTTTGTCATTTTCTCTAATCCTGTTTGAATCCGTAAAGGACAGCTACATCACAGTTGTGTATTATAGTTAAAAATTATTTGTATATTCGTCAGAAAACTAATCATAAAGAATGTTCATCATTTTTATGGTTCCGCTTACTATTCCACTAGCTGGACAAAAAAAAAAAAAAAAAAAAAAGAGAGAGAGAGAGAGAGAGAGAGAGAGAGAGAGAATAAAAATTTTTACCTATGATTTATTCCTTCTAATTGTACATCAATAACATTGGAGAGTAAGTTGACACAATCACAATATTGGTTGCAATATTAACCACATTTCTGGGTAATATTTTTATCAATGATCAAGCACCCAGCTGACAAGGGATACGCAATCTAGAAATTCAGATGAATTCTGCAGTGTTTGAAAAATGGTTTAAAACCCAGCTTCTTCCCAATATAGGGCCATCTGCCATCATAGTGTTGGATAACGCTTCTTATCATTCAGTTCGATTTAATAAACCTCCGACAATGTCTGCCAAAAAGGATGAAGTTAAAGACTGGCTAATAAAAAAATTAGTAAAGTTGCAAAGACATTCATGTAAAGAAAATGATTACGTGATTGACAGACTGGCAGGAGATCATGGACATAGTGGTTAGGCTTCCTCCATATCACTGCCAGTATAATGCAACAGAACTGATATGGGCACAGGTGAAATCATACGTGGCAAAGAAGAATCATTTTAAAAATCAGACCTGCTTCCTTTGGTCAAAGAAGAATTGAATCCATATCTTCTGACAACTGGGCTAATGATGTGAGAAATGCCGAAGATATAAAAAGAGATGACGCTTCAAGAGATGTTTGCATTGATAAATATATAGATTCTTTTTGTTATCGATGTAGCATCCTCTGACGAGGATTCTTCATAAGTAATGTCTCCTCATACTTCGATTGTAAATAAATTTATTGCTTTCCCTTGTTGTGTGATATCCTGTTGAACACTGAAAATTGAAATAAATTGAAATATAGATCTGTTTTTTCGACAGAAAGTGGCAGAAATATCTTTAAAAATCTACATATAACAGAAATGCCACAGCAGTGATGAGTATCATATGACAGTGCTTTAAAAGCACAGGTAAATCTAATACTAATATATATATATATATATATATATATATATATAAAATATATATATATATATATATATATATATATATATATATATATATATATATATATATATATATATATATAATTGTGATATAGTTTGAGCTTTTGAATTGCTTTCTTTCGTGCATTTATATATAATCATTGTGATATAGTCTTCGGCGACTTGCTGTATCAAGGTTGAATTTTCACTGTACAGCTATAAAATAGCTCATAATAAACATTCTTTAAATATTGTTACACCTAATATATATATATATATATATATATATATATATATATATATATATATATATATATATATATATATATGGGTGTAACAATATTTAAAGAATATTTATTATGAGCTATTTTATAGGTGCACAGTGAAAATTCAACCTTGATACAGCAAGGAGGTAAAGACGGATCAGGCATACACGAAAGAAAACGATTCAAAAGCTCAAAAACTATATCACAATTATATGACTTCGATAACAGCAAAGGAACAGTAATAAAAACTATAGTAGATGACGTAACTCAAGAACATTGCTCAGTACAGCATCCAAATAAACAAAACTGAAAATGAAAGCAAATCTAGGTTTCCAAATTTCTTGCATCTATCATTTTCATATATTGAATTTTTTTTTTTTTTTATCTAAAATTTAAGTGGGACAACAAAACTTCATTCAGAACTTTCTATTATAGTACACGTGCTTGATAACAGGCGCAAACAATGAGAGCTTGAAGTCAGAAGGTTAATGGTCAGTTTAAGAGGGGCAAAGTCTCTTCCTAAAACGGTCGTACTATAGTAACCCCCGCCTTTCTTGTTTACTTGCTAACCTTGTTTACTCTTATTCAGTTTTCATCCTCTGGACTTTACTACTGAAGGTAATCTATTTCTTGTTTTGTCATTGTCATTTTCAATCTTTAAAGCATTTTAATTTTGTAAGCTCTGTTGTCAGTTTTAATTAGTGTTTTTGTATCTTTTTAGCCAGAAAAGATGGGATATGGGTGATCCCGAAGCGCACCTATTAATAAATATATCAATGATGAGCTGACTGTTCTTCCTATCCGTACTCCCTACTATATATATGCATATATATATATATATATATATATATATGTATATATATGTACTTTCTATCTATGCATCTATCTCTGTGTCTAACCATCTGTTAATACACACACTAACACACACATATATGTATACATACGTATATATTAACTTTATCACATACACAATTGTTCTGTGCATTAACTAAATTACTAAAGGACCTCATTCAAACTGGATGGTATCTATAGATACCATGCAGTTTGAATGAGGTCCTTTTAGTAATATATATATATATATATATATATATATATATATATATATATATATATATATATATATATATATATATATACATCACGAAGGAAGCAGTAGGGAAAGGCATCCTCATCATCTACAGTTTATTTTCAATGCCGACGTTTCATGACGATTTCTAAGTCGCATTTTCAAGGCTATAAAATATAATATAATTTGCGAACATCAATAACAAATTAATGCAATGGCAACAGCTCTTTATGTAGTAAAAATATTTAAACAAAACACCTCATTCCAAGACAAGTCAATAATGAGTAAAAGGAGTTCACTAAAATCTTAAAACAACCTACCTATATGAAAGAAAGAACAAGACTAACATAAATAAGTACAAACAGAGTGAGGAAAACCAGTTGCCCAAACTAGGCTATAAACAATTTCACTGAGGACGATTGAGTATTTAACGACGGCACAGTCTTCCTGATAATTATGGATTCTAGGATGGCTAAGTCGTTGTTGTTCTGCACTCGGCCTAGGATGGAAAAATCCTTGCTGTCAATATAAGTTTTACATAATTTTGAATGATTTCGTATATTTGATTGCTCAGGATTAGATAACCTGCTACCTGTTCTATGACTTATGCCCTGTGGGAATCTATGCGGACCTTCAACAGCCTCCTCGTGCATCCCCATATGTATATCCCGTGATCACATCCCGGGCAAGTGTACTTGTAAACAACGCTGGACGAAAACAGAGGACTGAGCCGGTCTTTGACTCTGAACAAAGACCCTATTGTAAAGGGATTTTTCGGGATGATTTTCAGGTTTAAAGCTGGAAAACTCTTTTGAATAATGGCTGTGCATTTTCTCCTAAAAGTATCATCATGCACGAAAGGAAACTTGCATACATCTTTAGTTTCGGCACAGTCGATTCAGGTGTTGCCGGAGTCATTTTCTGTAGTAGCAGTTTATTTAGGGATCTGAAAAAAAGTCGTGATGGAAAACAATTATTATTGAAATATTTCACTAAAAAGGATATCTCATCGTGGGAAACTCTTCCAGTTTGACGAGTGGGTGTAAGCCCTATGGAGGAGGGTTAAAATAGAGTTCAGTTTCAAATGAAAGAAACACGAACTATAAAAATTCATTCCCAAACCAGTAAATGTATTTTTTCTATACACACCTGTGTAAAAACCTGAGTCACCTCTGGAAATAATAAGATCAAGGAAGGGAGTTTGTTATTTACCTCCTTCTCCATAGCGAACCTTATGTTTGGATGTTGTCGGATGACGAACTCCAGAAAGGACTCTGCATGACATTCATGACGAAATAGGAGAACGTGTCGTCAACATATCTTCGATAAAATAGAGGGCGGAACCTAATGGGACATTCTTCTATTATGCGCTCCTCCAGGAGCACATGAAGATGTTAGCAAAAATTGGACCAAGTGGTGATCCCATGGCCATCCCTTCAGTTTGTTTATACAAACTGAAGGCAAAGGTCGTGTCCAGCACGGCCAGCTCTAAAAGTTGTTTAAAAAAATGTTCTACTAAAATTATTAAAAATTGCATCTTCATCAGTAAAAAGTTTGCTTAATATTATCTCAGTATTATTATTATTATTATTATTATTATTATTATTATTATTATTATTATTATTATTATTATTATTATTATTATTATTATTATTGGAGAAGCAATTCCACAGTTATGTATATGTACATATATTTAAAGATAAATATACAACTGTGGATTTGCTTCTTCATTTTAAGACTCATGCTACTATGAGTATTTTTTTATTACTATTATTTTTTTTTTTTTTAGAATATGAATCCAATTCATACGGGACAAGCATACAGGGACCATTGACTTGAAATACAAGCCTCCAAAGTATATGGTAGACAGGTTTTCCAGGAATATTGGAAAAGTTTTCCGTGCGTCTTTAATTGTGTTCTTGAAGAATCTAAAAATTATTTCTTTTCCGAAGAAGAATTTTTCTTTAAATAAGACAAGCGATTTAAACTACTCTGTATCCTTCAAAAAATCTACTGTTATAATTTGATGCTGGTACCATAAAAAACTATATATTTATAACTTACTCTGCTATGCGAAAAACTTAATCATTCCTTGCTGGAG
>NC_089767.1:8008255-8028255 GCF_040412425.1 Macrobrachium rosenbergii
TACTTCAAAGATTTTGGATTCACAGAATTACTTTTCGGAGAAGCAAGGAAGAATCGAAGGGATGATCAATATCGTCAGTAAGAGGGAATCTCATAAGTTTAAAGAAGACGACTCATTAAAGCAAAGAAGCTGTTTATGTGCCAGAAAAAGAACTCCAAGTAATGGTTATCGCGATGTTGAAATGATCTAAAACCATCGAGATTTTCCTTGAAGACATTTTGGAATCCTTCAGTCTCCGGCTCCTGGAAGGACGAGAGAAATGCCATTCGCGCATGCGCCGAGCTTCAAAGTGTCAAGAACAATCTCCGAGATGCTTCAAATTGTCTGGAAGCCTTCGGAGACAGAAAGTGTCAGTTTTGAAAAGTAGGGTAAGAGAAAGCAAAGAGTATTGGTGAGGGAAGGGTCCGACCCAGAGGCCGCTTCCTTCCTCCAAGGAAGCAGCCTATGGGTCTGACCCTTCCCATGGAAAGGGCCCAAGCCCTTTAAGGATTGGCCCAAAAGCCTACAAGGCTTGCCAGTCTTTTGAGGGCAGCCTTGAAGGGAAGGGTCCAACCCAGAGGCTGCTTCCTCGGAGGAAGGCAGGTATCCTGTCAGGCTGGGGAAGCAGGCCTGAGAGGGCCCAAGAACTTCAAGGGTGAGGCCCAAAGTCCTCCTAGGCTGGCCAGTCTCTTGAGGGCAGCCTTGAAGGGAAGGGTCTGACCCAGAGGCTGCTTCCTCGGAGGAAGGCAGGTATCCTGCCAGGCTGGGGAAGCAGGCCTGGAGAGGGCCCAAGAACTTCAAGGATGAGGCCCAAAGTCCTCCAAGGATGGCCAGTCTCTTGAGGGCAGCCTTGAAGGGAAGGGTCCGACCCAGAGGCTGCTTCCTCGGAAGAAGGCAGGTATCCTGCCAGGCTGGGGAAGCAGGCCTGGAGAGGGCCCAAGAACTTCAAGGATGAGGCCCAAAGTCCTCCAAGGATGGCCAGTCTCTTAAGGGCAGCCTTGAAGGGAAGGGGTCTGACCCAGAGGCTGCTTCTCGGAGGAAGGCAGGTATCCTGCCAGGCTGGGGAAGCGGGCCTGAGAGGGCCCAAGAACTTCAAGGATGAGACCCAAAGTCCTCCAAGGATGGCCAGTCTCTTGAGGGCAGCCTTGAAGGGAAGGGTCTGACCCAGAGGCTGCTTCCTCGGAGGAAGGCAGGTATCCTGCCAGGCTGGGGAAGCGGGCCTGAGAGGGCCCAAGAACTTCAAGGATGAGACCCAAAGTCCTCCAAGGATGGCCAGTCTCTTGAGGGCAGCCTTGAAGGGAAGGGTCCGACTCAGAGGCTGCTTCCTCGGAGGAAGGCAGGTATCCTGCCAGGCTGGGGAAGCAGGCCTGGAGAGGGTCCAAGAACTTCAAGGATGAGGCCCAAAGTCCTCCTAGGCTGGCCAGTCTCTTTAAGGACAGCCTTGAAGGGAAGGGTCTGACCCAGAGGTTGCTTCCTCGGAGGAAGGCAGGTATCCTGCCAGGCTGGGGAAGCGGGCCTGGAGAGGGACCAAGAACTTCAAGGATGAGACCCAAAGTCCTCCAAGGCTGGCCAGTCTCTTGAGGGCAGCCTGGGTGGGCAGCCTTGAAGGGATGGGTCCGACCCAGAGGCTGCTTCCTCGGAGGAAGGCAGGTATCCTGCCAGGCTGGGGAAGCAGGCCTGGAGAGGGCCCAAGAACTTCAAGGATGAGGCCCAAAGTCCTCCAAGGATGTCCAGTCTCTTAAGGGCAGCCTTGAAGGGAAGGGGTCTGACCCAGAGGCTGCTTCCTCGGAGGAAGGCAGGTATCCTGCCAGGCTGGGAAGCAGGCCTGGAGAGGGCCCAAGAACTTCAAGGATGAGACCCAAAGTCCTCCAAGGCTGGCCAGTCTCTTGAGGGCAGCCTTGAAGGGAAGGGTCCGACCCAGAGGCTGCTTCCTCGGAGGAAGGCAAGTATCCTGCCAGGCTGGGGAAGCAGGCCTGGAGAGGGCCCAAGAACTTCAAGGATGAGGCCCAAAGGCCTCCAAGACTGGCCAGTCTCTTAACCCTATCTGGTGCAAGTTGGGTCTGGCAGACCCACCCTACGGATTTTTTCATTTTTAGATAATTTTATTTAATAATCGTTTTTAGTTGATTCTATGATTACCAAAATATGGGAAATTATTAATTATTTTCATTTTCATTAGGGTAATAGGATGATTCTTGTTTATTTTGTTTCATGTTTGCGGTCATAGCAAACCTTTAAAGTAATTTATATGTATGAACAAGATTTTTCCCCGCTGAAAAAGTGACGACATTGTCTAAAATTGTTTTTCCTCTGTCAAAAATCTATTAATGGCTTTTATTTAAATTTGATGTTTGTCAGTCTTTAAGCTAAGGAAAGTTAATTAGACTTTGAGTTGGATTAGTATGCAGACCCAGCTATTGATGGTTTTCAGTGGAATTATTAAAAAAAAAAGATGTGGTCAAAGGATTTGATTAGATCGCATTGGTTCCAAATGCGTATCTTGGTACGGATAAAAGACTGTTTTCAAGTTACTGATGGGTTCAAATGAAATATTTTGGAGCAATGGTATAAGTTCAGAAAATTATTTCTAATCCAGACCATAATTGCTTATATGAACCCAAAAGCACTCAGAGGACAGATTTCGCTCCCGTTATCTGCCGCAAAACAAAACGAAAGTTTCGTTTCCTTTCAAGGTCATTCTCTTTTTTCATGATGTAAGAAAAAGTTCTAAAATTACATCATCCAAATTAGCATATATAACCAAGTAATTATCTTGTCTTATAAACTAAAAAAAAATTATGAAATATTATATTTATACTAGGATCTACATTCGGACTATGTCCCTTGTGAAATCTGACGAATTCATTCTCTACTCACAGCCCACTCCACAAAGTTTCGTTATGATTCCCCAAATTGCATTTTGAAAAAATCCTGGATCTGCTTCACAACTGTGATTTTGATACTGTTGAATAACCTACGGGTCAACGAGGAATTCGTGAGATTTCAGAAGGGATGAAATCCGAATGTAGATCCTAGTAAGTCTCATATTTCTCATTTCATTTTACTTAGTGGGGTAGGATAATTACTTTGGTATGAATGCTAATTTGGACAATGAAATTTTATTACTTTTTATTAAATCATGAACTAGAGAACACTAGCTTTTGTAAGAAAATAAAACTCGTTTTGTGGTGGGAGAGAAAGGGGGACGGAGCATCTGCCTTGTGCGCCCTTTCGGGTTTCTACAAGTAATTAAAATGAGCTGGAATGAATTTTCTTTTTTTTAAATGCATCGCAAAATAAATTAATAGATTTGTGAAACTAATGCCTATTGAATCTAATGCCTTCAGTATCAACAGGAGTAATATGAATTCAATGCAAATTAGCGGAGTAGTTTTAATTTCAGTAGGGTTGTTAGTGAGAAATACCAGTGTAAATTTTCGAGCATCATTAATGATGCGGACCAAATGGTTAAAATTAAAGTTTAATGAACTGAGGTGGCATAATGAAATGCCTTTTCAAAGATTTGCAAATGAGCTGAACTACAATTATTCCCTGAGGTGTCTTGTACAGTAGATGAGCTTTTCAGGAATATTACAAACGAGCGATAACAGAAGTTTTTTGAATGAATTTGGCATAAAGGTTAAATATCTAGAAGAACACTGTAAATGAATAAGTGTGATGCTGTATCTTCAAAAGCATTGCAAATGAGCCGGAGTTATTTTGAAAGTTAAAACGTTGCCATTCGTGTTTTTTAAGACATTTAAAATGAATTGGGGTGTCTTTTTAAACACTGCAAATGTTATATGCGTTCTTCGACAGCATTACAACTGAGTCGGGTTAAAATGATAAATTCAAGGTTATTCGTAATGGGTACTTTTATTAGCACTGTAAAATAGTAGATCAATGTTGTACTTTTTCGATAACTAGAAGCACAATGGGCTGATCTGTATTTTCAATGGTACTACACATCTGCTGGATTGCTGTTGCTCGTCTTGGATTGTCCGAAACATGCAAAAGAATAGCTTTGAGTTTGCATGCATGTCTGCGTGTATTTTTTTGTAATTAACGCTTCAGTTACAAAGTCTCTGAGAATTCATCACTATGAATTAGTTTATGAAGCAAGCCTAGCGTAAAGTTCAGTTAGCATGGCTGTAATTAGCATGGTTAATTAGAGTAGATTATGCAAATTATGAGATACAGATCGGCTGCCGTATTTGATGAGAGTGCCTTATTATCTGAAATTTGTCATTTACATTTCTGATAATCTTCTTCTTTCCCTTTGTGTCAGGTTATTCTAAATGGCAATGTCGCCCAGTGTATTTTGCAAACTATTTGTTGTCAATAAATTGGTTATTATCTATTTATTCTAATTATTATCAATTACTCTTTTACATTAGTTACCCTAATTCTAAATTTCCCTAGTACTCCAGCCGTCAATTGTCGTCCAAAATCAGTCGTAGGAATTGGTGCATGAGACCGTTTTGTTTCCAAAGGGGACCCTCATACATTGCTGTCGCTTTGCACGGAGTTTTGCTTTGACACAGGGAGTGGCATTTGCCCTTTAAGAATACCTAAACAATGTGAGATGCAACGAAACAAGGGGATAGACTGTTAAAGTATCCCGTGAAATTTGATTACTTTTATGCGCTCCATGAATCGTAAAGAAGAATTCAGAAAATACGTTCTAGCAGTTCTCAGCAAAATTTTTCAATAATGTTCACGGAAATAGCTGGAGATATTCTAATTTTGTTTTTAAGGAATCGTAAAGACATATATCAATTTACCTTCGTACGGAGATTCGGATGTGTACGTGAATACGGCCTCGGTTTTTAACACAAGAAAGCAGATTTCGAAGCCGCAAAACGTTTCATTTACAGGACCATTTACGTTTAAAGGGTTTAAGAAAATCTACATCTATGTAGCAGAAAAATTTGCTCACAGGGCTGAGGTTTCTGTAAACGCCATGTCCGCCAGTCTCATCGCCGTAAAGATGTACATGCAAAGGAAATGTAAATGAATATGCTACTGCTTTGCGTGACGTTTTGAACGGAAAGAGCGTGGAGTTGTGATATTTGCGAATTCATCAATCAAACCGATATATGTATACATACATACATACATACATACATCAGTATATATATATATATATATATATATATATATATATATATATATATATATATATATATATATATATATATATATATATATATATATATATATATATATATATATATATATATATATTTATATATATATATATATATATATATATATAATATATATTTAAAATAAGTTGAAATCAGTTGCATTGTACTCTGGGAATAATTTACACCCAAGGAAATTAAAGTTGATAAGTGCATCAGCCCTAGCCAGGATCGAGCCTAGACTCTTGATTTGGAAAAACGATGAACATTCGGCTTTAACCACTCAACTATCAAGAAAACTTTATATGTGCCTGTCGATTTCAGTTTCTAACATATCGTTCCATCTCCATATGATAGCAGCTGATTGGTATGGTTGTAATTCTTGGTTAATGATCACCATGATAATTAATTGGTACGTGTGTAACACTTTGATAATTACGAATTTTTGTCACTTACATGCGCCTGACTTTTTTAATATTAGAGTTTATAAATATTAAACCACAAATATCATTCAGAATCGAATTCACTGTACCATGGAAATAACGTACAAACCAAAGGGAATTGTAAATGATTTGTACATCCAAATTTTTAAACTGAGGAATAGAAATTCATCCAAACCAGGCTATCTTAGAATACTAATTTTCAGGTTGACTGGGAAAGAGGGAGCCTGACGGACATTAAGAGGCTGCTCCTCAGGGGGCTACTCTGCTCTGAATCTCAGCAGAACAGCTACTGAAATAGGACCCTGAGGAACATACAAGTTTAAGATAACAAATCGAACACACTTGAGAATAAGCAAAAAAAAAAAAAAATAGCATTACTAGAGCCACCCTCGACTTAACTGGATTCATGCATCTAAGAAAGGTATGTAAACTTGAGAAAAGCCAGTGGAAGGTATGTTGATGACATGAAACACACAAATGAACGAATTATCCGGAACCTGGACATTTCCGGCAAACAAACTCACAAAGTTTTGTCGCTAGGCAGGGATGTTCTCACATCTAAAGAATATCTGATGCATCTGACATGCATACAGCTTTCCTAATCAGGATGCACACCAGGCACCAGCTAAGCATCCTCTCAAGTTTCTTCACAATGCCTTTAGCCACACTTATTAATAAAAAATCTAATGTGTATTGTAATTCATAAAATATCTGTGACCTACGACCTTTTCAGATGCTCGGCCACCACAAAGAGGTGCTGCTCCCAGCACTAGAGGGATAGCAGTAATTAACTCCCAGATTTGTGCACTCAATGGACAGCCACACCCCTGGCAGGCTGATCTTCAGGTGAGGGTTTACTCACACAATGTTTTTGTACATGAGAAATACCACACTTCACGGAGAGTATGACAACAAAGGACCCGGTCACCGATAAAGTAGCGATGAGGAGGTACTGATTCGACACGGGGAAAGGTTCGTCTTCCAGCATTGGAGGAAGTGGTGTAATTGTGGTGATCACTCCCCTTAAAGGCAGCACCGGAACAACGTGATGTTCCCCATGAAGATGCCGCATGAAGATACGAGAAGTAGAGTTGTAGACATTCTTGCCCAGGACTCGAAACTTCAGCATGACCAGGGTACACTCCGCATCGAAGGGATGGGATCCCAGCAGAAAGAACATATCTGGTTAATCATTGCACTGGATGGACATCTGACATTTTTTTTGCAGAACACCACGTTGAGAGTCTTCATGGAGGCCACCTTATACTCATGCTGGAATGTTTGAAAGTCTGAGTCAGAAGGAGTCTGGTTATGTACTAACATCTCACATCCTAACCAGTCAATGTTTATGAGCATAAAGATACTACTGTCACAAATATATCTATCATGAACTAAAACACATCCTGACTTATAGTTAACAGCTGAGGATTGAAACTGGTCCCCCAAAAGGTACATAGTCTCCTCATTATCCTGTACTATTACCAAACCATTAAAACCACTAGGGCAAAGTCATATGATATAACTATGAAACAATTTCAAGTTACTAACTGGAACTTCCACAAGCAACCCCCTAACAGACACTCTTACTTTCAAAATCCCATAACAATACAAATTCTCTGCAGTAAAAATTATCTGTGAACCATACCGATATGCTGCATTCATCAAAGTCGATTCTAAAGACCCGAGAGTTAAAATATCTCCAAAAATTTGACCCTCAAAAGTGGCAACCACTGCCTTAAACTGTCTTAGAATTACCGATAATACGGATTCCCCTTTTCTCTCAATATTCAACAAGGTAGTTTGACAAGAAGACAAAACTATCATAACATCTAAGTCCCCCCGCCCCCCCCATCCTATCAACTGTGACCAGTAACCCATTTAAAGATATCCTTAATGTCTCAAAATCCTCTCGTAATTTCTTGTTACTATCTCGTAAAGTCATTAAAGTTTCACCTTGGCTAGTTAATTCTGCCGATGCCTGTTCAATTTTCACCAAATTAGCAATTGACATACTAACAAAATCCTCTTGTAATTTCTTGTTACTATCTCGTAAAGTCATTAAAGTTTCACCTTGGCTAGTTAATTCTGCCGATGCCTGTTCAATTTTCATCAAATTAGCAATTGACATACTAGCAAGCATTCCCATGACCAAAACAGCTCAACTTAACAATGGTGCAGCCCTCTTACTCCTTCTAGAAACCTGAGAAGTCGAAGAACCTAAATTTGGAAGCCACGTTAAAGTCTTCTTAATCTTATCCTGGACCCTAACAGCTGTAGCATTAAGTTCGGTTAACCAAACCCGCAACGGATCAGACAGATTCCGTCAAGTATTCATCTCACCCAGTAAATTCCTAAGCGACTGAACTTTATTCTTGGTTGCTTCAAGCTCATGCTTGCTGAACCTATATCATCAATATACTCAAAGTTATCAGATCCCAAAACAAGACAAAAAAAAAAACAAATAAACAAAGAAGAGAAACTCATGTATCTATAAAACTCTACAGTATTTTGTGCCTAATTTAACTAAGTATTCCCCTCCCAGACATTATTGCAACACACACACGAACACACACAAAATAACTACTCCGAATCACTGAACTTATTTAGAAAAAGACAACAAATAACAACAGCAAAAAAACCTGAACTCGGACTATTAAAGATTTGTAGAACTCTACGGACAGACATCATCCCCAGTTAAAAAAATTACAGATCACACACCTTTGAAACCCATTAAAAAAACAACAGAGAGAGAAAAAAAATGATCAGAAACAGCAGTACATCACAGGAATTAACCCACAAGATTTCCATTAACCTGTCTTTTTAATTTTAGATATATGTATCAACCGAGACACTCCCGTATTTTCATCACGAACAACAAATCTATTCCCCTTCTTCACTTCTACAACCTGAAAAGGACCTTCAAATTTAGGACCTAGTTTATAGGTCAACTGATTCCTAACATTTATTTTCACAAAAACCCTATCTCCCACAGCAACTTTAACTCTACCTGGCTTTGAATTGCTCCTGTCAACCATATCCTGAGTTTTCAGCTCAAGATTCTCAGCAAGACTGGCATGTCTCTCCTTAGCAGTAGAAATCAGTGATTTAACTGTATCATCACCCAGTGGAATAGGTAGTAAATCAAATGCTGGGTAGCCAAATAGTGCTTCAGCAGGAGACATTCCAATGGTATCACTAACCATAGAATTGATGCTATGCTGAACCTGTGGAATATATTGATCCCAATTTACATCATTGCCCCTACAGTAATTCTGAGAGCCTCAATTACCTTCCTATTTGCCCATTCACATAACCCATTAGCTTCTAGTCTATAGGGAATAATAGTGACTTTGCGAATGCCCATTACATTGGCAAGACACTCTAACGTCTTGTCCACAAATTCTCTCCCATTATCTGTAATCAGCACCTCAGGAACCCCATAACGACAAATATGAGTATATCCATTAAAGAATGCAACTGCCACCTCCTACAAACCTAGTTAATTCGTTCACAACCACCAACAGGTGTCTATGGCTGTAACTAGATTCACAGAAATTGGAGAGTATGTACATATGGACAAGAGAACATGGTCTACAGGGAATAGGAAATGAACCCAATTTACAAGAAACTACCCTCACCTTACACGCATTACAAACTGAACAACCTCTCACAAAGCCTTCCACTGACAGGAGCATATTCTTCCAAAAGAATTGTCTTCGCATATTCTGATACGTCTTCTCAATACCCAAATGCGGACTGCCAGACCTACAATGAACAATATCCAGAACCGTAAGTACTAGACTCTTAGGGACAACTATTTGTGTCATATCACCCTTATCCTCACTACTTCTCAGTCTGTATCTAATCTTCATAACTAACAAATTATCCTCTAATTCAAGACCTGCAGAAGGCAGCTTATAATCCTTCCTAACTAATTCTCCCCTAAGAAATGTTTTTGCATCTGCCAAAATCCCATCCTCACCCTGATTAGATTCTACTAAAATAAAAACAGACTATGCAATCTCCAGATACAAAACATACATGAGAACCATCCGAATAAAAAAAAATTCTACTAACGGCGTCCACTACAACATTATGTCTACCCTCTATACACCTAAACTTGGCATCAAAATCCCTGATTACCAAATACCAATTAGCTCTTTTAGGGGAAAGATCCAGCTTATTGAAAAGATCCAACTATGGCTGATGATCTATAAGAACCTCTACTTGATTGCCCATTGATAATATCTTAAAATGAACCACACTAGACACTACGGCAAAGGCCTCCTTGTCCACTACTGACCATAGCCATTCATTACTACCCCATGTTTTAAACTCCTTACTGTAAAATGCAATCAGATGCAGTCTTCCATTGAACCTCTGTATAAGGCAGGCCCTATGCCATCTTGACTGGCATTTGTCACCAAAGTGAAAAGGGTGTTCAAAATTAGGAAACTTCAACAATGGGGGATTAACTAAAGCATCTTTAATATTCTAAAAGGCTGACTGCTGTCCATCACTCCATACAAACTGCACATCGTCCCTCAGGAAATCTATCAAAGGAGACTCTAAAGTAGAAAAACGCTTCACAAACCTACGAAAAAATCCAGCCATGCCCAAGAAAGACCGAATCTGTTTCTTATTCTTGGGAGTAGGAAAATTTACAGTTGCCCTAACTTTATCCTCATTCACTCTAACTCCCTCTTTAGAAAAGACATGACCCAAATGTACTATCTACTTTTTCAGAAAATTACATTTAGCTAATTTTATCTTCAAACCCGCTAACCTAAGCCTCCTAAAAACTTCCCTAAGAACCTTTAAAAGTTCCTCTACAGAATCAGTGGCAACCAAGATATATCCATATATACAAAAATGTTCTTTCCTAGCAAGCCATGCAAAACTATATTCACAAGCCTAGTAAATGTCATAGGACTACCTGATAAACCAAACGGCATCTGTGTGAACTCATAATGCCTTTTTAGCAAAGAAAATGCTGTATACTTGCGACTTGCCAGTACCCCTGCATCAGATCAATTGAAGAATAAATATTCTTGACCCCATTCTCAACAAATAAATCTGGCAAACACGCCACAGGTAATGATAAGGAATGGTTTTCCCATTCAAACTTCAAACCCGAACTAAACCATCCTTCTTAGGCACTGCTAACAACGGAAAATTAAAAGGTGAGGAACTGGGCCTAACAATGCCTTCCTCCTCCCACTTATTAACCTCTTGCTCTACCTGTTCTCTAATCTTAAAAGGAATTCTATATGAAGGGACAAAAATAGGCTTAGTCTTATCCTCTAAATGAGCCTTGTGTTCTAACACATTTGTTAACCTTAACTTATCTCCTTTAAGTGCGACTACGTCCGCATACTCAGCCAGAACATCTTCCACACCCTCAGTATATTCTTTAAAATCAGCATTGGCTAAATGATCCCTAGAAACCTGCCTCCTAACCTGTAAATCTGCTTTTGAAAATTCACACTTGTCCCCAACAATAGCAAGTGAATTATCTTCATCAACCCAGTCAACAAAATCGACCGCATGAGTACCCTTCTGGTAGTTTCAAACTGAATCATTACAGTTTAGCAACTCCACCCAAGTATCCCCTGAACTCGATACATTGCTTATAGAAACCCTATGCACTACCCCCTTCAGTTTTTCGCTACACTCATCCAAACACACCTGTCTGGCCTTATGCACATCTTTCACTCAAACTTTCACCATAGAAACCATACCAGGACCTAGAACCACATCATCCGACAAAACAACCTTATAACACTTCCTGCCCATAGAAACATGTTCAGAATCCACCCACAAATCCTCATGTACACCTGATCCATTATCATCATCCACTCTACTTATATCCATTTCCTCGTAAGGTACAAAAACACCAGGCACTCCAACAGTTATATCGCAATACCCCTGTATGAATAGAAATTTTGTGTCACCAAGACGATGGATGGCCTAGTAAAAATGTATTCCCCAAAGCAGGCCCCTGTATAACCAAAAATGACTCTGTAAAAGCTCTACCCCCAAGAGATAAACACACATTTACGCAGCCCAAAACCCATAACCTATTTACTTGCGCATCACATGTCTCTTTAGCAGGCCTCAAAGAATGATCGGAAAATATCGATCCAAACAACTCATAATTCATCAAATTAACAGAGGCGCCTGTATCTATAAATATATTCACATCAGCCCCATACACAGATCCTTTTACCACTGGCTTCGCCTCTGAGGGCTCACCCAGAAGTCCTATATCACAAGAAACAACCCCTTTTATCTCTTTCCCTTCTGCTGCTCGGTCCTCCAAAACTTCTGTCAGCCCCTAGAGGTCCCTGAACCCCCTCAAGGAGTTCTCCTACCTGCCAGACCAGTGCTCTGAGGTGTGCTTCTAGACTCATTCTGTTTAAGAAGTGGCAAAACCACCAACCGTGATATGCAGACTCGCAAGCACCACAATATTTCACCCTACAATATTTCTTAGTATGGTCCTGCCTATTACAGTTATAAATGCCCCTGAGATCCTGAACTTGCAGAAGTCTTATCATCCTCTGTCTTGTCATATAACCTCATAAATTTGGAATCAGGATTACTCTGTGTATGATGCTTTGAATAGCCCCGGAAGATTTCGGCATCTCATCCAAAAAGGAGCAATCTATTGTAGAGCATTTCGACATGAGCTTACGAATTTGAGAGAACAGTAAAGTTCCTTCCGACCCTCTTTCTATCTCCGTGTCAAAACTATTTATGGTAGCATCAGGAATGTCATTTAGAATCCACGCATATTGCAATAGTTTATCAAGATTCTCTATCGTAATAGAGTCTCCATTTACCCAACCAGAATTTCTCAACCTCTTCGAAAAATTCCTTGCAGCATCAAAACATCTGGCACTAAATGTGACCAGCGAATCATGGCCTTTATGGACCTTGAAAAGAGACCTGAGGTCTCGAACTGCATCACTGGCTCCAGCTGTTCTATATGACGCTGTCAAAAAGTCTTTAAGAATATCCCAGGTCCTACACTTTAAAAAGTGATGAATCCGACAACGCTGTCCGATATCCCCTTTATCTAAATTCAGGAAGCCTTTTGCCTTATTGAAAGCTTCTACCCCATCCGTTATTTTCTTGGTGACTAAAAATTCGACATCCCCTCTATAAAAATTTCGAGGGGAACTGGAAGAACGCCATCAACCAGCCCTGGAAAAGGCCAAACTCCCTCATTTATGGATGTAAATTTGTGCAACATGGTCACCTTATCCATATCTTCATTAGCCCCCGTCATAGTATCCGAACGGAGAATCCTCCAAGTACCCGACTTGATCTCACTTCATATAACTCCTAAAAGGTAAAAAGAGAAAGGAGAAAAAAAAAAAACAAATTAAAACTTCAGCAAACCCCCAACACTAATGCAAATGTGAACCATTAAATCAAATTCGAAATGCTGAATGCAAATAATGGAGTTACCCTAACCGCAGATGCAAACAATTAAAAAAAAAAATTCTAAACGCTGTTGCGATCGATACCCAGAAATTTTTCCGAACACTCGAAATACTGCAGTCCACCCACAAAGAAAATGGACTCACAGAGAGAGCGGGATAACAGCGTAATGTTGGCGAATGTGCAACTCAGTGGGTTACCCATCCCCACACCCTCAACCTGCACATATACCTCATCATTAAAAACAAAGGCGATGTTCCGCACTGCCAACTCCAATAACTTCTTAAAATTATGACGGTTAAAACCATGGTGAACACTGTCATCCAGAGTAAAAATAGTGTCTAAAATGTATTCAATTGTTTCCTCCACGGGTATATTAGTAAATAATGATTCTACATCAAAGCTAGCCATGACTAAATCGGAATCCCCTACACAAAATGCTATTTTTGAATTCTAAGGAATTAGAAAAACAAAGTTTATTATTAAATGAGCTTTCCAATAAAGGGATCAGATATTTGGCAATTTTATAGCCAGGCGTGGCATAAGACGAAAGGATGGGCCTCATAGGAACACTTTCCTTATGTACTTTCGGGAGCCCGTACATGACACCAAAAGAAGAGCCAGTGACTAAAAGCTCGTCGTAAGTGACCTGATTAATTGTATGTCTGTCCTCTAGGGCCTTTAAAAAACGGTTGATCCTGTCCTCGTTTCTAAAAATGAGTTTAAAATCTTTTTCACCAATTTTCAGAAATTTAGAGTTATCCAATAGAATATGCTGCCCTGTTTAGAATAACGGTTCCTTTACCTTTATCTGGTTTTGCAAAAATCAGGTCTTCCTTTTTACTCAGTTTACGAAGTGTGTTTAAATCTTCTTTATTAAAGAAAGGAGCCCACCTAGTTTTCAGTTTGCTGTAATTGGTGTGAGTAAAAGGAGATAGTTCGGTTTGAAATTTCGGCAGATTTGCATTTAAAGGTAGGTTCTTTAGTTTGGAAAAAAGTACCTCAAAAGGCAGGTAATATTCATAATACGAGGGTTTATAATTAGGTAAACAGAAATCCAACCCAAAAGATAAAAGAAATTCCTCCTTCTTAGTTAAGTTGGCAACACGCGCCGCCTGCTTAAGGTGAGATGTGATGCACATATGGGCATCAGTTTCCGTACATGCTATAAACTATCCAACCCAGAACTATCTAACATTAGGAATCATGGGAAATTTTGCAAAAATAATATAAATTATAAGGATTTCAAGATATTATTATCAAGCCCATATACCAGCCGAGTCCATATATGGGTAATCCAAAAGTTTCTTAAAGTTCCGCTAACAAAGGATAACAACCAGCATGTGATAGCTTCACGTGCAATTCCCTTATAATCAAAGGAGCCAATATACTGTCCTTCGATATTAGTAAAGGATAGTTGAACTTGTTAAGATGTTGACTTTCCTTCAATCTTCGGCATTTACTCTTTACCCTCACCATGCCATCTGAATCAAGAAACAAGTTCAACTGTGCAACAATGTTAGCAGATTCTTCAACTGCTTCTGTTTTGAGTGAAAATAATCAAAGACATCTGGGAATGGATATGTTGATCCCTGATTATAATCTGCCTACAAGCTTTCATCATTTAAAGCCTTCATCTTCAACTTCAAAGTGATCAAGAGCTGGATGTTTACTTTTAAACTTTGATTTCAAAAATGCTGCAGAACCTGAGCACCACCGCATGCACTCTCACAGCCTTCTCAAAACTAGAAACCCTATTAAAAGAGAAAAGATGCTCCAAGCCCACATGGAGGTGAACAAGCACTGCCACAATTTGTCCTACTTTATGCATCTCGTTTTGGTTCAAACAAGCCAGGTAAAATGAAAGACAATGTGCTGTCACTACAGATCACATTGCTTTGCTCTCTGTAATGAACTTAGGACCAGTTATATAGTTTGTTTTCATCAGCTGCCTAAAGGATAAAGGTCTGGTGATGCAGTCTGCTGGATTATCTTCTCCAGACACAAAAAGAAAATTTCATACAAGAATCCTCACACAGCTTATTGATATACTCTAACCTATTGAGTATAAAGGGTTGCTTTTTTTGTAGTTTGTCAAGTTTCAAGGCGTAAGACTGCAGCCAGGTCAGTACCACCAAACTGTCAGAGTAGACTTCAGCATCCAACTATCTCAATAGGATCAATGCAACCAAATCCTGAAAGTTCATTCTTCAAATCCTTACAGTTTCAACGGTTAATGCAAGAGCTTGCACCCCAAGCTTGGTATGGATTTTGACTCCAATTGTTTATCACCAGTTTATTTCTTGCTAAAATAAAGTAGATCTTATTTGTATTTATGTTATACAGATACACTGCAGTGCCAAACAGAACCTTACTACTATCAGCAAACCCAACCAATTTATAATTGTCAGTACGAGCACCAAAACCTAGGAACTCCACAGGAGGTAGAATTGGCCTGCTTGCAGATATTCTTCCATTCATTGATCAAAGGAGCAGTAAGCTTTTCATCCCAATCTAATTCTGGTCTACATTGCAATCTGTGTAGAAATAATCTGGCTCGATTCAGCATAGGTCCATTGAAATTAAGAAGATCAATTGTGAAGCTATAGTAGATAAAACTTGTCTTTTTTTGTTGATGAATTTATATCTAGTTGTATGGGTTTGTAGACAATGTATCACTCATTCAATCCCACTCAAGTCCCAGCAGTTTACATTTTGTTGGAGTCTCTGTTTTCTGAATTTTGTCAATTTCATTCTGTAATGACATGTCATTTGACAAAACTGCTGAAGTGAAAACTTATATGGACTGAAAATATCCTCCAACATTGTATACATCCACAACAAACACCTGACGTTTCTAAATGCACAGTTGTCCATATAAGACAACTGATAAATGGTTCTCTTGAGTTTCATCAATGGAAAAGAATCATTCGTAGAATCCAGTATCAATATCTTGTATACCCAAGCATTAATAATGCAGGTGAACATCTAAGTCCAAAAGGAAGACTACTATTCTTATAGCCAATAATTGAAAAATCTCCTCTTCAAGATTTCTAAACCACAAAAACAAAGGCGATTTTGGTCGACTTCCCAACAATATATTGTTGAATGCCTTTCTTTATATCAAAGCAAATATAGTTTGCTTCCGAACCTCAAATTGATAATGGAAGTGGAGAGCTTCTGATTTAATGTTGACCTGCATGCATAGTTTGATTGTGATTCATACTTCCTTTGTCTCAAATTGACAGGAACACAACCCTACATTTTTGTGGTCTCTGATCAGGCTTAAAAATGCCCATAAAAGGCATGAAACTGGACTCTGGATGCTCCTTCTTGAATTGATCCAAATTTTCAATTCTCTCAATTATACCAGCATCTGCTTGCTCTTTAAATACCATATTTATCCTTCAGTTTATAGTCTAAATTTCCTTGCAATTTTCTTTGCAAGCTTGACAGTATTTTTCTCTGATATATTGAAATTATGTCCCAAAAGGTGAGAAACTCTAGGTTCCAGAGTAATGGCATTATCAGCCTCCCTTCACAATTCCTTGTAGTTTCTCTAAAACGTAATTGACTAAACTGAGTATGAATTTCAACAGTTTCAGAGTACACTGAAGTATCTTCTATGTAATGCTTGGTCACAAACAGAATCAAGTACATCCTTGTCAATATCAACTAACCCACCGACTTCATCATCCTTTCCTTCCAAAACAAATGATTCATTTCTATTTTCGATTTTACCATAATCTATATTAGAGGTTTGATAAAACTTAGCTTCTTCTGAAGGCAGGTAGTCTGGGGTTCTATCAGTTATCGAAATGTAGGAAGACGACGAGACGTGGGGGCATATGGTAAATAAGGCAGATCATGTAAAATAGTCTCAGTTGCTCCCTTTAACACAACACCATGAGAGTCCTTGAATATATAGATTTTCTCCGAATACAATTTCAGTCTCAGGTATGCAATAGCTGGATTTTGATCCCAAAATAAGCTGAATATCAGAAATATCTTCTGAACCATCCAAAAGTCTTGTATCTGCTAATTTATATCCTTTTGACAGAAATCCATTCACAACTCTGTTCAACTTGGGAAGATTCAAAGTAATATTTATATTAGGAAGGCACAATGCATAAATCACTCTTGAATAGACAAATTTCATTTCACCTCAACAACTTTGGTGTCATAACTTCTAGGGACATTGATACCATTCACAGTAAGTTTAACATCATCAACGTATAACTGGTAAATCAATCTGCTTGCCAACTCTTCAGATATAAAATTGGATTGACATCCACTGTCTTTCATACAACGCACATTGAATCCACTTATGTCACACGTGGAAGGTTGGAAGAATCGTATTCCCCACTGAGTTATTCAAAGCCTCTGTAATAGTAGTAATGTTATTCTGGGATCTTTCAGCAGGAGCTTTAGCCTTTTGTGTCTTTCTTGCCTTGTTTTTTTCATGGAACTTTTTCTTGTTAAGGTCCAGATTCCCTTGGCCAGTGCCATTGGATTGTTTTTCCCCTGGACGAGTGCACAAGTAATTCCAATGAAAACCTTTGCAATTTACACACCGATCTCTAAATTTGTATCTGCACTTTTCAGTAGAATGTGATGCCAGGCCACATCTAGTACATCCATCGATACTCTTCAATTTCTCAACTTTGGAATCAGGAGAAATAAAGTTCATACAATCTCTGATGTTATGGTTAGCTTTTTCTTGGACTGTGCTACACAAGGAGCATGGATAACACTTTGGAGTAACTCCACTAGCTCCCTCTGGTGTGAAATTCACATTTATTGCCATATCCACCGAATGATCTGTTACTTTCCCTTTCTTCTTATGGTGATTGTATCTTGTACAGGCAGTGAAGAAGTTATCACCAATCTCTTCAATTGAAGGCCATGTATGGTTAGTAATATTTATCAGTAAATCCCTGAACTTCTCATTCAGACCTGTCCACACAAAGTATTGCAAAATATAATCAATAGTAACATTCAACTTACGGACATTCTAAATTATACCTTTAACTTTGGATACATATTCAAATGGGTCATCACATTTGTCCAAGTTTAGCTCAGATAGCTGCTTGATGGTGCTGAATTTCTGAACGTCTGGAGAAGCAAGTGCCTTTTCTAAGAGCTCCTTTGCTTTACTATATCCTTGGTTATGAGACTCAAGGAATCTATCAATACTAAGGCTCTTCCAGTTATCTGCTGCTTTAGGAGTAACAGCTTTTTCGTAGTCAGAGTACTATCTATTGATAACTGCCTCAAATTGAGATAGAAATTTAGTTAGATCTTCGTTCCCTGCCCAGAGTATCGAGGTAAAGGAGCTGTTGGTCTCTTCAAAAGGGGAAGAGCTGGAGTTGGGGGTGATGGTGTAGTCGGTACAGGTGATTGGAGCTTAACTAAAGATGAACGTAGTTTGTCTTGATAATTCTCACATGCCTCTAATTCCTCCATCAGTTCACTTTCGTTTTCTTCAGAACCCATTTTATACCCTGTATTTGAAGATCCAATTCTTCAAACGTGCCATGTTGTCAGTCAACTTAGACTTAAGTGCTAGCTTATCTGAAGCTTCAAGTAAGATGAACTGTTCACGTTGATCAAACGACTCGTAACAGACTTTCTTACAAACTTTTAGAAGTTATTAATCTCTTCAGTTGGGTCATCTTGACTAATATATAAGTAACAATAGACCACAGTAAAACAACAAATGCAGTACTAGTATAAGCAGAAGTGTATTAGTGTATAAACAGTAATCACAAACAGTAACTTAAAGTAAATTTTATGCAAATTATCACCATGGACCCGAAGGGATACCTCCGGGAAACACAGCCACCTTCTCAACTTCCAGATCCTGTCACGGTCGCCATGTATAAAAATGAGACTTATACAAATTTTAATGATATGGTAACTTATTAAATTTATAGGTTAAAATGGGATACATTAAATAACAAAGTATAAGTTACAATGAATTTAATTGTAATGTATATAATCAAACCACAAAATCCAACTTCTGAATGCTAAATAAACACTTGACGTGAACCATAAGGATAGGAAGTGAGAGTACTTGGGCTGCATCATCCGGAGGCCAATTAAATGAATCCGACAGTATACACACACATCTGAAATAGTGTACAAGAAGAAATCTTAAGATTTCACGTATGAACAGAATCGGACGCAACTACCACAATGAAATAACAGCCCAAAAGTAAACAAGTAAAATGAAAGTATATTTCTATCCCAGTAAACAAAACGTCAAAACGAGTAAAACAAACAGAACTCAACAAACCAATAGTAAATTGACTGATGAAACTCATAAACAAAGTAACTATAAGTATGAATAAGTATGCAATTCACGTATGTTTAAGGTAAGTATAGGTAAGATAAGTATATTTAGGTACTTGTATAGGTAACAACACACTTATCACATAAGCATCGATTAAAGCTGCAGGAATAAAAGTTAAGATCTGGACAGTTTTAAAAACAAAGAAAAAATAGCTTTTTTCTCACCTTGTTTTATAGTGATTTCGGAGATAGGTAATGGTTCCCCTTTGGCAGGTCCGAGTCCAATGGTAACTTGATAGAATTATTCCATATTTGCGTAACACATGACCGTAATGCAAATGATGAGATCCATAGGTCACTAAATCACTTCAAAGTGTAATCCACGGTAAGTATGACTGGAATTTTTACTGAAGACTGCTGTTGTTGGTTCTGACGGGTACAGCCGATTCTCATCACTTTTTGTCCGTGTCTGCTGCTCCTACCCTTCCAGCACCGCAGTTGGTCGTTAACAAGTGTTTCTCAGTCGAACTAAGAGCAGCGGTCACTCAGTAACCCAAGAAAACATTTTCCGCATTAATTTATATGTAAAACTGATTGGTTTGTTTTCTATCTTAACCATTAACAAGGACTTGACGAAAAAGCTATTTTTAAAAATTACGTTAATTTTAAAATTGACTAATTATACAAA